>NC_041052.1:320990-419308 GCF_900634775.1 Gouania willdenowi | reverse complement strand
TAGATGACTGTTCCCCAGGAAATCTTTGATGTTTCCTGACTTCTGTAATAATTCCAGTTATTTGTCCCTAATCAAATGTTTTTGTAGCTAAACTTTGAATCTTGCTGTAATTGTGAATGAACTCACATCTGTTTGGTTCCTCCAGGTCTTTGTGTATGTTCTGCAGATGTTCCACGCTCAGAATGATCTACATCCTGATGGGAGTCTCAGGCTCAGGAAAGTTAGTATGTTTTCTATTTTTATCACTCAGAAACATTAATAAACTAGTATTAGTTACAAGTTCATTAACGTTTATTTAATGAAGCTAACATTAGCATTACACGCTAACTGTTAAAATGAAAATATGAAGAAGAAGAAACACATAAAAAACAAAAGACTTTGTCAGTTTGATTAAATGTTTATAAATGAGTTTTAATTATAATTATTCTTGTATTAGTGCTGAACACTGTAACTGTATTTGTTGTATTTCTGTGAAATGTAGAAGTTCTCTGGGGGCGTTTCTGTCTGAGAAGGTGAGCTAATGCTATTAGAGCTTCACACACACAGTTATTAATATTAATAATAATGTATTCTAACAGCTGGGATGGCCTCTACATGAGGGAGATGATTATCACACACAGGAGAACATCCAGAAGATGTCCAGAGGAGACGCTCTGTCAGACCAGGTCAGCTTCATCATGTGGAACATCTGGTTTACAACTAGTTTAGAACTAGTTTAGAACTGGTTTAGAACTGGTTTACAACTAGTTTACAACTAGTTTAGAACTAGTTTAGAACTGGTTTAGAACTGGTTTACAACTAGTTTACAACTAGTTTAGAACTAGTTTAGAACTGGTTTAGAACTGGTTTACAACTAGTTTACAACTAGTTTAGAACTAGTTTAGAACTGGTTTAGAACTGGTTTACAACTAGTTTACAACTAGTTTAGAACTGGTTTAGAACTGGTTTAGAACTGGTTTACAACTAGTTTACAACTAGTTTACAACTAGTTTAGAACTAGTTTAGAACTGGTTTAGAACTGGTTTACAACTAGTTTAGAACTGGTTTACAACTGGTTTACAACTAGTTTAGAACTGGTTTAGAACTGGTTTACAACTAGTTTAGAACTGGTTTACAACTGGTTTAGAACTAGTTTAGAACTAGTTTACAACTAGTTTAGAACTGGTTTAGAACTATTTTAGAACTGGTTTACAACTGGTTTACAACTGGTTTACAACTGGTTTAGAACTAGTTTAGAACTAGTTTAGAACTGGTTTACAACTGGTTTAGAACTAGTTTAGAACTAGTTTAGAACTGGTTTACAACTGGTTTACAACTGGTTTACAACTAGTTTAGAACTGGTTTAGAACTGGTTTAGAACTGGTTTACAACTGGTTTAGAACTGGTTTAGAACTAGTTTAGAACTGGTTTAGAACTGGTTTAGAACTGGTTTAGAACTGGTTTAGAACTAGTTTAGAACTGGTTTAGAACTGGTTTAGAACTGGTTTAGAACTAGTTTAGAACTGGTTTAGAACTAGTTTAGAACTGGTTTAGAACTAGTTTAGAACTGGTTTAGAACTAGTTTAGAACTGGTTTAGAACTAGTTTAGAACTGGTTTAAAACTAGTTTAGAACTGGTTTAGAACTGGTTTAGAACTGGTTTAGAACTAGTTTAGAACTGGTTTAGAACTGGTTTAGAACTGGTTTAGAACTAGTTTAGAACTGGTTTAGAACTGGTTTAGAACCATAGAACACATGCAGCAGATCAAAGTCATTCATTCTTGAGTTAAATACATGTTTTCAAGACTTTAGACTGAGAAAAAGAGCAAATTCAACATTATTACATGTGCAATTGACCACGTCATTTGACTTTATTAGCAAACATTCCATTTTTGTCACCAAATCATATTTTTAGTTCGTTGTCAAAATTTTAACTTCAATCTCAACATTAATATTTACTCTTGATTTGCCCATAATAATTTTCGCCATCAAAATTGTCCCTATTCCTCCTCCGTAGCACATACATGGAATATTAAGCTAGTTTATCGTACATTACAGTAATGTACGGTAATAATATTAATACCGTAATATTAATGGTGTAAAGTCCCATTTTCTCTTATTTCTGAATCAAAGTTCCACCTTTGTTCAACTAGAACATTTTTATCAAGATCATTTCTACCATCATTTTTTGTGTTATTTTGTTATTTTTTTGTTCTTTTATTATTCAGTATATTTTTCTCTTATTTTGTGTTTTTGTTGTTTCGTGAGTTGTTGGTGAAATTTAGTGTGATTATCATTTTTAACTAAAAATAAACACAAAATGTTTTTAATGTTTTTAATGTTTTTATTTCTTCATTTTCCACTTTCTTTCTCTAGTACCCCCCTGTAGTGTCATTGCATAACCCTAGGGGTACACGTACCCCCATTTGAGAACCACTGCATGACGCTATTCTAAAGATCCCCAATGTAATGAACGATTAACGACTGATCGTATTCTCGTCTCTTTAGGATCGAATCCCGTGGCTTCTCAAACTCCATCAGCTCCTTCAGAGGTGACGTCATTCTTTCTAAACTCATTAAACAAAGTCACAGATGATATTTGTGGAAATGACGTCAACGTCCAGATTTTTAGCAGAAACAGTTAAAATGAGGATGAAATGCTGAGGAAAGATGAAACATATCAAAGATGATTTCCTAAATTGGAGCGAGGAGAAGAAGTTTGGAGGGAAAGTGTGTCACTTACGTCTCCTGCAGTCACATCAATGGCTTCCTTTGATCTTTGATGTTAGGGAGCTGTGTGCTGGTTCCAACGCCCTGATGACGTGCTCTGCTCTGAAACACCACTACAGACGTGTCCTCCTCCACGGTTCCAGAGCTCTATCAGCTGATCCTCACCACGAGCTGCTGCTCTCTGCCTCTCCTGACGTCTACTTCCTGTTCCTGTCTGGAGACACTAGTCTGATCCAACAGAGGATGATGGAGAGGAAAGGACACTACATGAAGGCTCACATGCTGACCTCTCAGATCAAAGCTCTGGAGCCTCCACAGAGCGACGAGGACAATGTTCTGCTGCTGGACGTCAGCAGGAGCATCAGTGACTTAGCTACAGACGTTCAGAAACACATCAAACAACTACAGCAACACAAATAATTCATAACAGCTTTGATTTATAGAGATAGAAACAATTATTCATTCACAAGGAAAAATTCTGATATTAAACAATACAATATATAACACAATATCGATATTTATAAATTTCAAGTACAAAATGATATGAAATAAAGGTGGAAGAAAAAATGTATCTGGTGATATATCGCGATATTTCACCGTGCGATTATCGTATTGATCCAAAAATTGTCCAAATTCATTTTTTTTTTTAATCTAATCTTTTTTTTAACTAAAAACCATTTAATGTTGCTAATATTAGCATAGCACGTAAACTCCCAGTCACTAGGTGAACGCACCATCAGACCTTGTTAAACGACCTCACTCTTCTTTTAGCTTTATTTTAATGAAACATACTGGACACTTTGATAGATGAAGTGATTAGTATTTTAAAATAATTTTAGAACTTAACAGAATCAGAAACAGTAACTATTTATATTGCGATGTTTATCGTATTGTTTAGTATCAGGATATATCGTAGCGTGAATAGTATCGTATTGTCAAATTTATTTAATTATTTTTAAAGTTGTGAGAACAAGTAAATGGTAAATGATAATTCAAAAACAAGTGGTATGTTTATTGTGACATACGGATGTTAGCGACATTAAATGGTTTTTTTAGTGAAAAAAATGATTAGAAATTGATTTGGACATGTTTGGATCTATATGTTTACACACATATGACATTTGTTCTCTGCATTTGACCCATCCCTGAGGAGCAGTTGATCCACCACTTGAGTAAAAGTAAAAGAGTACATGCTACTAAATGTACTTAAAGGGGACATATCATGTTAAATCCATATTTCTGGCTTTTATTTTGTAGTCCAAGCTCCAGGATGCAGAAGTTACGAGAGGATAAGTCAAAATGTTGGGTTGTTGGATGTAGTAACCCACACGCTTCATTACACCGTCTCCCAGCATCAGAACCTTTTCAAAGTGTCTGGTTGAGTTTTATTTTTTATAGAAATGTACCACATCTGTGGATAAGGTCATTTTTGTGTGTGTGAAGCACTTCAATGATGACTGCTTCATCAACCTCCACCAGTATAAAGAAGGATTTACAGAAAGACTTTGTCTGATTGAGGGTTCAATTCCTTCTATCTTTGGAGACGATGAACAGAGCACTTCGGTAAGCTGTAAATAACGCTAAAAAGTGTGATGATAAGACGTCCCTGTCATTGTTTTGTTAGCATTAGCAGTTGCACCGTCTTCATATGTTAGCGCTGTGTGCTCGTTTTAGATCCTTGATGATATGGCCTACGTGATTTAATTTAAGTCTAAAGTTTTCATTAGTCATTTCACTTTGACGTTTTTGTCTTTGAAAAGACTGTATTAAAATGCATTTCGTGACGTTAGCTTGGCGCTAGCGTTAGCTCACTTGTTAACAAACTACAAAAATGGCCGAACAGGGTGGAGTTGAACCGAGTGTCACCTCTGCAACCTGGAGAGGGGGCGGGGTATGAAGTGTCTCATTTGTATTTAAAGAGACAGCACCAAAACGAGTTGCTCTTAGAAACACATCAGAAAAGGGGTGGAGCTATAATAATGAGGAATTCAGACCCAAGCATTGCAGTTCTGCTTTATATAGACCACAACTGTATGATTTATTTGTAAAAAGGAAGGATTTAAAAGCATGATATGTCCCCTTTAAGTAAAAAGTAAAACAAAAGTTCCTTCAATAATAAAACCATATTATCCATATCTTTTATTTTTTCAAGAACTTGTATAAAACTGGTAGATAGAAATAAATTAAATGTGTTACCTTTGAACATCTGGAGAACTTAGAATTCAGTATAGATAACATTTATAAATACAATTTGTAAAAAAACAAAAAAAACAAAACTAAGAGTCCTAACAGAAAAAAGCTCAAAATAAGGAATGAGGAAGAGAGACAAATAAAATTCATGAATGATGTGGGAGTAATACGAAAGGTGTGTGTGTGTGCTGACAAAGTGGCTCTGAGGATAGATGGATATTTGTGTGTGTGCTGCCTGATGGATCGCTGGGTTGTGAGTGTGTCTGTTGCCGTGACAACAGTGTGTGTGATTGCTGTTTGTTGCTGCTGAGCTGTCACTGATGGAGTTGCTGCGTTCCTCAGATAAAGGTCTTCTCTGCCTTTTTTTTGCTGGCTCCGCCCTGATATAAGTTTGAGAAAAGTGAATTGTGGGGGTTGCCTGGGGCTCCCTGGCCCCCACTCTTTCTGCTGGTTTGGCTGCATCTGCGGGCCCGGGGCAGTTTCTGGGTTTGCAGTAACGGTTTTTGCACATATACAGGTATACGATGCACTGGCACGCCTTGGGATGTGGGATAAAACTCATACTGGGCTTAACTTTAGACACGTTAATCCTAAATACCTGCTTTAGGTACTACCATTCACTCATTCCCCCTGTTCACAGCCACCACCATTATAGCTAAGCTTCACACTTGTCACTATACTGGCTGGATTACACAACATAAAAAGCACAATATATTTTACAACTTCACATCTCACCCTCACTGTAAAACAATCTATTCTCCCCACCCTTTATATTTCCTATCTTGAGTCTCTCCTTCCTGCTCCCTTTCCCCTCCCCCTGCCCTTAGGTGTAACACTGCTCTCCCTTTTTATATCCTCCCTATAATAAAATATTTCTTACCCTTCCTTAGGGAGGGCTGGTGATGGCGAAGAAAAAAAAAAAAGAGAAAACTGAAATCGTAGACCATCGTGTGGTCATAATCTAGCATTAGTTTGTAATAATGAGCAGATGTAAAGCAGTACGTCTGCCACCGGGTCAGATGGGTTGCTCTGGTATCTCTCTCACACACACACACAATGTGTGTATTAATCCTGCAGAAAGTTGCTCCCATAACAAAGCTGCCGTTTACTGAGTTTATTTTCCCGTGGTTTGAAACTCCTGCTCCACATTTTAATAATAAAATTAAAACCTTCTCCAGCTGCTGACTGTAGTTAATTTTTATGGTTTCCAAAGGTTTAAAAAGAACAGTTTGTCATTTTAGCTTTGATGCTCATCAATAAGCATCAGATAGTGTTTAAAGGTTGTTCTACCGCCCCCTGCTGGTTGGGTTTCAACACTACAGTCTATACTGCATAGAAGTCTGTGAAAATTATTCTGTCTTTTTGCTTCTGTAAAAGTTTTATAATCAAAAATATTAAATATACTTGTTTTGTCAAAAGTCTTTTATCTGTAAGTAGGTGGTATAGCATTGTTAATATATAAACATTAGAGTAGGTGATTGAAGTTCCATCTGAATAACGTGTGTTTCATCATTAAAGTCTTCCTCCTCACACACCAGCACAGAAACATAATAAAGTAAATAAATGCAAAATAAAACGAGTGTTTTTTAGCTGAAAGTGTCACTAACACAGTAGTACTGAACATGAGTCATAGTTTTACACTTTTTATTCAGTTGTGCACCAACGTGTGACAGCTGGAGTGTTTTCATTAGGTAATAAAGGTCATGCATTAACAGGCCTCCTTAAAAACTAAACAGAAACCAGGAGATGAAGCTAACGCTGCTAACAATCACCGTCCATGTGTTGTTTTATCCTAACATGGTTATAAATCACACTCAGAGCCTTTCTTCCCCTTCCTCGTTCCCTGTAGAACACAGACACACAGCAGAGGTTACAACTGGAACTACAGCTAACAGTACTACAGCTAATATTACTACAGCTAACATCACTACAGCTAACATCACTACAGCTAACATTACTACAGCTAACATCACTACAGCTAACATCACTACAGCTAACATCACTACAGCTAACATTACTACAGCTAACAGCCAGACTGCAGCGTATCATCCACTCTGCAGAGAAGGTCATCGGCTGCAATCTGCCCTCCCTCCAGGACCTGTACGCCTCCAGGATTTTGAGGCGTGCAGGAAAGATTGTGGCTGACTCCTCCCACCCCAGTCATAAACTGTTTCAATCTCTCCCTTCTGGAAGAAGGTTTAGGTCCATCAGGACCAGAACCTCCAGACACAAAAACAGCTTCTTTCCCTCTGCCACCATCCACATGAACACACCCCAAGTCACCCACTGACCACCCCCCCCGACCACCACCTCCATGATGACATTATCTGCTGCACTGTGTATATATATATATATATATATTTATATTTATCCTATTTATCCTTTATTTATCCCTCATCCTTTATATTTATCATTATTGTTGTTATTGTTGCTGGGTTGTTTTTTTTTTTTTTGTGCACCAACTACCAAGACAAATTCCTTGTACTGTCCTTAAAACTGTACATGGCCATTAAAACATTTCTGAGCTAACAATACTACAGCTAACAGCTAACATTACTACAGCTAACAGCTAACATTACTACAGCTAACAGCTAACATTACTACAGCTAACATTACTACAGCTAACATTACTACAGCTAACAGCTAATATTACTATCAATCAATCAATCAATCAATCTTTATTTGTATAGCGCCAAATCATAACCAATGGTATCTCAAGGCACTTTACAGTAGAGCAGTCTTAAGGACGGACTCTTCATTTTATGGATACACACATATGCATATATACGTATATACACATACATATGTATCCCACACCCAACATGAATTCATCATGGCGGCAAGGAAAACCTTCTGTTAAGCAGCAGGAACCTTGTGTGGATCCCATTCCTATGATGAACAGCCATCCACGTTATGGATGGATGGATACTACAGCTAATATTACTACAGCTAACAGCTAACATTACTACAGCTAACAGCTAACATTACTACAGCTAACAGCTAACATTACTACAGCTAACATTACTACAGCTAACATTACTACAGCTAACATTACTACAGCTAACATTACTACAGCTAACAGCTAACATTACTACAGTTATCAGCAGGTAGTGAATCAATAGGGGATCATTAATAGGTAGGAATGTAACAATTCTCTCATGATTTATTTTACAAAATGGGACTGTAGACAAATGATTGAAAAATATTTGTTTAATTTTTGGGGAAAAATACTATAAAATACTATATTATTTTCATTTTATTTTTCATTGTCAAAAGAATTCCTTGATAAACTATTCAAAATAATGCAATTTAACTAAAAATAAATCCTGAATGAAATAAATAAAGGAATAATACAAACGAAGAAGAAGCCTATTAATTTAAATTCTGGTTCTATGGTAAACAATGCAAAACTGCATAATAGTTCTTTTTCTTTTTAAAAGTGCAACTGAAAATGTATTTTATGCCTTAACAATTGGACTTAAAAAAAAAAAAACAGTCATTGCCCTGTATTTACGTCAAATATTTGTTTGGACCAGCAGAGGGCGCTGGTAACCCAGTGGTCGGTTGGGATGCAGATATTCTGTGCAGTGAAGAAGAAATGCTATGTTAGCAGACAGAGCTAATAGAAAAATGTGACTTTTACAGATATTCATGTAATATTAGATATTATTTCAGTGCTAAAGGGGTAAGGAATCATTTATGAACATGTTTAAGAGTAGAAGGCGGCCAAAAAGAAAGTCGTAGCAGATTCCGCCCGCTGCCGCAACATTTGGACAAGAGGATAAATAGATAGCACCCTCTGCTGTTTAAAAAAAGTACTGTGATTCAATTTTCAGAAAATCGATGTGAACCGTGATACCTATGAATCGATTTTTAACTGCCTTACGATTAATCGTTACATCCATATTAATAGGTGATCATTAGTACACTCACCTGATGTTTAGGTTGATCTGACTGCAGCCCTTTGACCTTTGACCTTTCTTGTTCCAGAGCAACGTGCAGTAATGAAACCTGCAGAAAAGCCCATAATTACATTATAATAATGTAATTAATGAACAGATGCTTTTATCCACAGAGACAGAAATAAAAGCTGTGAAATGGTTTTAATAAATAACCTGTGATGACAGCTCTTCTTTGATATGCAGCAGTTCTTCAACCTGTAAAAGGATTTCTGCTTTATCTTTCACTGAAACACAGAAGTCAGAAAGTTTAAATCATCTAAAGAGGAAACGTACAGAGGGATTTATGAAATATTCCACTCACTCTCTCCTTGTTGGAGCATCTTCAGCAGCTGAGAGTTCCTGGCTTTCACCTCTTTGTATTTAACCTGCACAGGTCCATAAACGTTCATATTTATATTATCTATTCTACACAACCATGACATGACTTAAAGTGTCTTGGTTTTAGAATAGATGGAAAACTCAACTAGAAACCACACATCAAACACATCCGCTCCAAAATAAAGAAATATTGCAGTATTAAATAAAACTTTATCATTTAAGAGGGCTATTTTATTTTAAAACACCACATTTTTGTATGACCAGAAAAGTTGTAATATTTCTGTTTGGAGAGTTAGGATATGGAACAGTCTGGATCTATGAAGCAATTTAAAACATACCATCATTTCCAGGCTATAAATCACACTGTTTTATTGGTTGCATTACAATAATTTAGCAATTTTTTTTAGGAAAAATCAACAAACGCCGCTGCATAACTTAGGCCGCACCCTATTGGCTGATGAGGGTGCCCTTCACACAAGTCGGCCAATCAGAATGGCAGGTAGGCGGGCTGCTGTACTCAGGTTTCACAGAAATGTCTGTTTCAACTAATAAGTTTCCTTTATTACATGAAGTCTCCTCCTCACCGCTCCACGTCTACATATCAGTACATTTACAGCTTTTTATGGCCATTTTTATTGTAACCTCTGATAAACCACTTCATCTGTTCTTCTTAACTACCACAGAACGATCACAGCGAGTCAGACTGAGTCAGAATACAGACGTGATCGATTCTGAACAAATCAAACGTGGTGATTTGTTAACTTCATGATGTTATGTCATTATGATAAACTGACTTTTACTGTATCCATGCTGCTACGAGCTCTCTCTCTCTCTCTCTCTCTCTAACATTTGTCCGAGTCGTTGCTATGACGAGGCAGTGTGCATCATGACAAAATGAGTGATCAGAATAATTCAGTGTGAGCAAAAACAATTCAATGTTAACAATTTCATTGTTCCACCTGTTAAAATGTGACAAAGCTCAATAGCTTATCAAACCGGGAAAAATCCACAATTTCGCTGTGTCATTGTTTAAGTCGCAGGGTTGAAAGTGTGAGTAGCGGCTTATAGTATGGAAAATACGGTAGACATATAAATAAATTATTTTAAAAGATAAGTGAGGACAATCCTTAGCAGTATTTAAATTATATTTATGGAGCTGTTTGTTTGTAAAATACTATTTTAGTAAATGTTGACTGTGAATTTGTGTTTTTTTAAATCATTTATAAGACTTTGTAAATGAAGAGTTTATGTTTTCTGGATAAGGGGTGGAATCACAGTCCTGTACCCTTTCAGACATTTAACCTGAATCTCCAACTCCTGCACACTTAAAAAAACATAATAATGTAATGTCATTAATATACAATGTAGCCCTACAGTGAATTTTACCTATCCTGTTGAGAAATAATACATAATAATAACTAGAACTGTTATGAAAGGGGACCCAGCATTCCTGTGTGACTCAGCACCCAGGTTTTTACGGAACCCATGGAAGTACGTCACTAATGATGACAGGCCTGTGGCGAGCGTCAGGAAAATGTGATTTAAAATGTGAAAGTTCCAAGCTACAATTATTTTCCACTTATTATAGCACCACCTAGTGGCACAAGACAATGACCCTAAGCACACAGCTACAATAACAAAGGAGTGGCTTCAGAACAACTCTGTGACCATTGTTGACTGGTCCAACCAGAACCCTGACCTAAACCCTACTAGAGACCTGAAAATGTCTGTCCACCAACGTTCACCATCCAACCTGACAGAACTGGAGAAGATCTACAAAGTAGAATGTCAGATGATCCCCAAATCCAGGTGTGGAAAACTTGTTGCATCGTTCCCAAGAAGACTCATGTCTGTACGAGCTCAGAAGATGTTTCTACTCAATACTGAGCAAAGGGTCTGAATATTTATGACCATGTGATGTTTGACTTTTTCTTTTTAATACATTTACAAACATTTCTACATTTCTGTGTTTTTCTGTCCAGATGTGGTGCTGAGTGTGCATTAATGAGAAATAAAATCAACTTTTAGATTTTAACAAATGGCTGCAATAAAACAAAGAGTGAAACATTTAAAGTTTAAAATTAAAATGTTAATACGTCTACAATCACACATGTGGAAGGGACTTGTGCCCGTCTACACATTTTAAGTCTATGGGAAATGTAGATCATACATGTAGATGTGCAGGCACAGGATACGCTTTACGCATTCAAAAAAACTGGTGCACATAAATTTAGAAGCGATCCCCCCCCATAGTGTGTGTGTGTGTGTGTGTTTACCTCCCACTGTGAGATAGTTTTCTTTAGTTTGTCTATCTCCTGGTCTTTCTTCTCCAGTTCATACTTCAGCTGCTCTGCTCGAGGGTCCTAACACAACACAACATGTTTATCTTCATCATCATCATCATCAGTCACACACTGTGTGTGACATCACCTGCTCATGCTCAGTGGACACGTTGACTTCCTGTCCGTGGTTGTTGGTAAACTGTTCTCGTCTTTTCTCTCGTTGGACGATCCGACTCACGTCGTCTTCTAATTTATTAAAGAACCGTTCATCCTGTCCCACACTAAGAGCCACGTTCACTGCTCTGGGATCCTACAGTTACACAATATGACATAACATCATTACATTACACACCATGTGTTGGTGTGATACACATAATACACACTATACAACAGTTAACTATGATTGGATGACAGACATTTTTACTCTTCAAATATACAATTGAGTGGAATAAATACAAAATAAACTAGAACTACAAGCAGTTATGAAAGGGGGCCCAGCCTTCCCAGTGTGACTCCGCCCCCAGGTTTCACTGAGCACATGGAAGTACGTCACAAAGGATAACGGCTTGTGGCGAGTGTCAGCACGCAGGCCAACGTGTTATTTACAGTGAACAGCTGGATATGAAGTTTATGAAGATGTGATTTCAAATGTGAAAGTTACAGGCCAAGATGCGTTTTCACCCAATATAGCGCCAACTAGTGGTGCACGTTTTTATATGGGTGATCTGTGTGCTCTTATATATGTACCCTGTAAATTTCAAAGTCCTCAATATAATACTTGAGCAGTAATAAATGTTTGTTGTTTATGTTGTAATAAGCCACGCCCACTTTGACCAATCGTGATTAACTTCCAGATATGGCCTCAGGAGCGACCCAAGGTCATACTCACCCAATTTGGTAAAAATCAGTCTTTCCATTTTAGAGATATATATTTCCCATATTTGCAGCGCCCCCTAGTGGCGTGCATTATTAAAATGTGGCTCCTCCCCTCACAGTCACATGACAACAAAGGACCTTAGATTTGGTGTTGTTAGCATTTATTTTGACCAAAATATGCAACAGTTAAGTATACCTTTTAATAGCTAGCTAGAAAACTTTGTTAATAATTAGCCATATTTTGACCGAACAAAATTATTTCATCAACTTTAAATAAGGTCCAACTGAAGAATCTACGTTGACGTTGGTAATAGCGCCACCTGCTGGTGGACATATGTGAGTTTTTGCGTCCGAGGTAAACTGAGGGGTCTGGACCCACCCACCCTTACACGGTTTAGCGTGCAGCACCACTTTTACCAACAGAACTAAGAAAAGAAGAACAATTATAATAAGGTTCCCAGCATCGCTGGTCCTACGAACCACATATGTTCCCGTGACCTGAAAACTTGGCCTCCCAATAAGGAGACCTTAAAAAATAAAATGTAAATATTAACTAGTAGGGCTGGGCGATACGGATCACAAATTCATATCTTGATCATTTTTTTCAAAAATGTCGATGTACGATATTGATCTGGATATTTTTAATGCTAAATGTCACAGACACATTTATTAACAACCAGCTGATCAATATGTTCTACTTAGTCTGTTCCTCCACTAGGGACAGCACGTGTGAGTGAGTTCTGTAAATGAAGGTCTGGGTTAGAACACTCAGTTTTACATGTTGTGAGAAGTAGAGAAACCACTTCTAAAACCAAGATTTTAATACAAAGATATAAAATAAAAATGTATTGTGTATATATTGCCCAGCCCTAACACGTACACCTCTCTGTAAAACATTTATTAGTGTTAATATAAAAACTGTCACAAACATGTTTTCAACCTGTGGCTCACCTCTTTGTCTGGTTTCCTACTACAGTGTTCTGTGGAAGAGCAAACATGTGATCAGTGTTTATTGATCATAGTAATGAACATGTGATCGGTGTTTATTGATCATAGTAATGAACATGTGATCGGTGTTTATTGATCATAGTAATGAACATGTGATCGGTGTTTATTGATCACAGTAATGAACATGTGATCGGTGTTTATTGATCACAGTAATGAACATGTGATCGGTGTTTATTGATCACAGTAATGAACATGTGATCAGTGTTTATTGATCACAGTAATGAACATGTGATCAGTGTTTATTGATCATAGTAATGAACATGTGATCAGTGTTTATTGATCACAGTAATGAACATGTGATCAGTGTTTATTGATCACAGTAATGAACATGTGATCAGTGTTTATTGATCATAGTAATGAACATGTGATCAGTGTTCTAACCTGAGCTTCCTTCAGCCTGGAAGTCTTGCAGTGAAACCGTCTTCTTCTCTTTCGTCTGCTGACTCTTCTTCTTCTCTTTTTTCCCTCCTTCTTTTCCTGCTCGTGATTTTGGCGAGGACGTGTTTGTGTGGTTCTATTAAACAGCAGCACAACATTTAACCTCAACTCATCATTAGTTCATTGACTGGTGATTGATTTAAAATCAATAAAGAAAACACAGCTATTTATTTAAATTTCATCTGTATCAGTTTCATTGAGTCAAATGATATTGTTTACTTTCCATCCTTGCTGTTGCTGGTTTACGTGTAAGTTTGTTCTCTAATCCAGTGGTTCTCAACCTTTTCAGGCTGTGACCCCCAAAAATAAAGGTTCTATTTCGTAACATTTCATGAGATGTCTCACTATGGGATGCACCCTCCATCTGCAGCAGGACCCCTTCCTTCTTCCTCACAGCGTCCCCGCCACAGTGGGGAAAGAGGAAATAGCCCACATGGACACTGCGGCTGCTCATGGTTCCAGCTGAGGCTCCCAGCTTGACCTGGTTGACGTTTCCCCACATGAGGAGGATGTCCTCGTGATTGACTGTGGGGAAGAGGATGGAGACTCCTCTGACCCAGCGCAGGCCATGTGAGGAAGATGAAGCCTTTATCACCCCAACTCGAGGCGAGCTGCCCACCGCCTTTGTGGCTTCTTGGGTAGAAGATGAGAGCTCCACACCTGTTTCCACTGTCCCAAGCCTGGATATGGTGGATGTGTGCAGAAGCGCTGCGGCACGGCTGACCATCCCATGGCCCACCGTTGTAAAGAAGCTCCCCATTTCCAAGGGCACACCAAGACAAGTTCTCCCTGACTTCCCTGAGCTGCTGGTGGAACTAGTGTGTCCCTGGCAGGACCGCCCTTTCAACGGAATATCCCCAGTGGCAGGTGCCTCACCCCTCAACTGTGAGGCTATGAAAAGCCTCGCACTGCTCCGACTGCCTCCAATAGAGTCAGTCATCACGGCAGCCTGTGGTGTCCCTTCGGAGACCCATGTTGCCCGGTAGAGCGGTCTCCAGTTGGGCCTGTCTGGCAGAACCTACGCTGTGGCCGCGCTCTCAGTCAGAGCACTGAATGTCCTCTCCTTCCTCACAGCCTACCAAGTGGAATTGTGTGAGGATTTCACTCAGTCTCAAGACCCAGCAATGTTGAAGGAGATATCGACCGTTGCCAAAGTTGCTCAGTGTAGGCCATGTGAAAAGTGATGGTCAACATGGTTCTCCAGGAGCGAGCGCGTTGGCTCGATCTTGCTAAATTGTCTAAAGCAGAGAGGAGCGACATTCTGGATATGCCCACAATCCCAGAGGGGATCTTCCATGCAGTGGCGGTGTGAGGCAGAAAAGAGAGACGATGAGGCTCTCCGCCTCTGTCTTCCACAGAAGCCCCCGGCCACGTCTCCACCCATACGACGGAGGGCGTTCCCATAGACTGCTCATCAGGGCCCACCGTTTAAGGCACCGAGACCGTCCACTCCTTGACCCGTCCCGCCCCAGCCTAAACGAGGCCCGCCCTGCTGGCCCGGTAAACCCCCAGCCATGGCAACTGCTGCTGCGCCGGCACAGCCTGCTCAGCGCACAAAGGCGTGGAGGAAGAAGTACACGACCTGACCACTTTCTTTCCCCCCGGTGAAGCAGCAGGATGTTCCTCGTTCCTCAGCTACACCTGTTATGCTTTAATGCTTGTACCCAAGACGCTCTGGAACGATCTTCTGCCTTCCTTGCGCTCACTTGATTCTGTTGATGATTTTAAGAGCAAACAAGAGTTGTTTCATGACCATTCTTTGTATTTTTATCATAATTCTGTGAAGCCCCTTGTAACTTCTCTGTCTGTGAAAGGTGCTATATAAATAAACATTACTTACTTGTATATGTATATTTCAAGAGCAACCAGAAACAGAACAAGAGCAACCATGCCGAGAATGAGCATTTTTGTCACTGTCTAACGCTAAAGCTATAACCACAGGAAGTTGTTGCATACTACTTCCGGTTTAAAATGTGTAAGTGTGAAAAAGGTCTATTGCTGTGGCTTATACGAGTCAGGGTCTGCACGCACACTCAACTCAGGGTCTCGCCACACCTTGGGCTTTATTCAGGGGAGGGTCTGTACAGGAGATTTGAGCAGCTGCGAGTTAGACCTCGCCCCTCAAGTTTGCCTGCTTTTACATGCCGGACGTTTCTGCCTCATCCCTCCTGATGTGTACAGACTTCTACCCTCGGGTTCGTCTCCGCTTGATAAGCATGTCTGCAATACGGGAGCTACCATATCCCATAGTGAGACATGTCACAAAATATTATGACATAGAACTAAATTATTTATATAACCCCGGTTCTATGAGTAACATGAGTGAGATGTCTCACCAGACAACTCTTCTTGCTCAAACGAGTGAGAAGAGGTGCTTATTTTGAATGGAGGGTGTCTGTCTGCGTCCTCCTTTTATAGGAGGTGGGAGTGTTCCTGGCGGACGACAAGTTTCACCAGCAGATCAGGATTGGATTGCTTTTGAGGGCAGATGGAGGGTACATCAGTGAGACGAAATATTACTCAGAGAACTGGGGTTATGCAAATAACCTAAAGTTCCAGAGACTGGTGACCAGTGTTTGGAATAACGGCGTTTAAAGTAACGGCTAAGGCGACGTGCCAGCACCCGCGACACACACAGACAGACACAGACAGACAGACAGACAGACAGACAGACAGACAGACAGACAGACAGACAGACACACAGGATGAATCAGCAGAGATGGTGAGCGTGGAACAATCTGATAAAAAGTTGACATTTTTAAGGTGACGATACAAACACTACTTCATATTAATTATTATCAAAGGCAAGAACGTGTATGTGAAGTGTTCATTATATCCAGGAGTGAAGACTTTGTCCACATCTGTTGTAAACAACTCAAATTTAATGAAGCACCTCACGATACACGCATCTAAAAAATGTGAATTCTTAGACATAGAGCAACTTTTTTTTTTACAGTAACGCAAATAGTTACTTTCCTTGGTAATGAGTTACTTTTATTATAGAGTAATTTAGTTACTAACGCAGGTACTTTTTTGAACAAGTAGTAAAATAACGTTCCCAACACTGCTGGTGACCCCCCAAAAATGATGGAAATGGTGGTGAAATAGGATTTTAAAAGCCACAGAAATTGGTTAAAAGTTGCAAATTATAGTGGGCAAAAACTGACAAAAAAAAGAAAAGTGTTCAAAGTGTCAATATTGGAACAATTAGTTTAAACTGGCAAATAATGGGCATTACAAATCATGAATGTGGTTAAATTGGCAAAAGATTATCATGAAATATGGTGAAAAGGTCAACATATGTGACATTAGGTGGAAAAGTGGTGGAAAGGGTTTAAAAGTGCTGAACATGTCTGGAAAGTGGAAAAAATGGAATTGAAATGTGATGTCAAAGTGTCGGAAATGGGAGAAATGTAGCAAAAATGCATTAACACAAGCAAAAATATGGCAAGAAAAAGTGATAAAAATAGTTTAAAATATGTAAAGTTTGGTGTAGATGCAGAAAAAGTGTAAAAATAAGCAAAAATGGGCTAAAATTGTTGAAAATATTCTTAGTTTCTTGAGGGCATCTGGTGACCCCTCTCCCAATGTCTCACGACTGCAAATGGGGTCCTGACTCCAAGGTTGAGAACCTCTGCTCTTGTCTACATAAATTTTAATTTAGTGTGTGTGTGTGTGTGTGTGTGTTCTACCTGTTTCTGTTCGTATTCCAGTTTACTTAAAATCAGAGCTTTTTCCAGGTCCTGCTCGTACAGCTCTGACGTCATCTGAGAGGAAACAAAACATGAGCAACAATAACAATCCGTGTAGCTTTTGTTCGTTGGTTATTCTGTTTTAAAACCAAATCAAAACAAGAAGTCATCAACATCCCTCTTAAAAAAAACAGAAGGGCAATAACTCCTAAAAAAAATATTGTGCACTTCTCATTTTCAAACTCCATCAAGGTATTGATGCCCTGAAGCCACACACAGAATTTGGTTATTTTATCTTAAAAAGCTGTTCCCTTTGACTGGGACGGACTAACACACGGAGCCCAAACATATATCCCCCTTCCACTTGTGGTGGTGGATAATACACAGTGTGGCTATTTTGTTTTACCGACTTAAAACCAAAACAGAAATACAGAAACAACAAAAAACAGATAAGCAGCGTTTTTTTGTTTTAACATTAAATCTTGTTCTATTTGTGTAATATTTGGATATTGTTCGGGAAAATTGGAACAAGAGCTTCATGTTTTAATCTCACCACACAGAGGGACCCACAGATGAGGAGGACTTTAACTAAAGTAGTAACGGCTAAGCATATTACTGATGAACTGGTGAAAACAAACGTTAATACGTTTTAAAAAATGAATTTTATGAAAAGCACATGATGTGTGATTAAAGGAACCAGAGGTGGTGTAATGAATCTACTGGTGCTCCTAGTTTCTTGTGATCAACTTCCGTGTGTGTTGACGGCTGCTGTTGCTGGCTAGCGGTATTATAACGTACAAAATACATATTTTGATGCCCTCAAAAAAGCTGTAATAGTGTAAAAGTGTGAAATGGTAGAAGTTCTAACATCTATTGTTCCTCACACCAGCCTCACAGCAGATAGTCACCAGTTCATCTGGATGCTATTTAGACCAAATATCTCACAAACAAAACTAGATTTCACCATTAATATTTTAATTTTAAAACAGAAAAACACTGCTTTTTGATTTTTCTGCATTTCAGTTTTGGTTTTAAGTAGGGGTCAACCGATCGCAATTTTCTGGCTGATCACTGATTTTTTGAAAAGCCTGACCTGACGATTCCAATTTTTTTTTAATAACAAAGCATACATCTTAAATGTTCCAATCTTATTTTATGCTGATAGGAGCTAACAGGGTCACTGGCTCTTTTTGCTCCGCTAGCTTTAGCTTTCGCATTAGCTTGATTGCTGGCTAACATTTTGTTTGTAGCTCCACCCAGACTCCAGGTTACAGGAATTACAAACTGATCTTTTGCTCTCTTTATTGTGTAAAACTGCTGACAAGCCAACTGTGCCTCTATTGTTGTTATTCTGTGTAGCACAGGCATGCACATGCACACATGACCTGGTGGGCGGGGCCTGACAGTCGTCTCACAGCAGAAGGGGACAGTGGCTGGCTTTATGAATGACTTTAAGACCTTTGTGGAGATAGAAAACTTGCTCATATGCAAGGATCGGCCAATCGTTGATACCCCAAAAGAAGGGAAATCAGCACCGATCGATCGGTGCATCCTTAGTTTTAAGTCAGTAAAACAAAAATAACCACACCATTTATTTGTTATTTTGATTTGGTTTAAAAAGTAATACCCAAAAAACAAAGGGTACACAAATGAATTACAATGTTTCCCATCATTGTTGTGATAATCCTTTCTGTATTATTGTGTGTATTACAGTTACCTGCTCATCTCTCTGCTTCCACTGCTGCCACCCCTCTGACCCCCCCCCTTGCTCTCCTGGGATGGGGGCGGGGCTTAGCAGCTCACTAGCGATCCCTGACAGGGTGACACATGGAGGAAGGGCCGACGACTTCTGAGGGATCTTTTTAAACGCCATATTACGCAACTGATGGAAGAATAGAAAACACTTTGAATCACTGATGTATACCGAACAATACCAAGTAATCTGATTACATATAGTTCACAGTAAACTAAACATGATCCATTATTATTTCTAACATCATCTGGGATGTGACTAAAGCTGGAACTGTTTAGATAATGTGATAATGGTTCATGAACGATATCAGACACACCTTCTATTACTGACAGAGAAACAACACATACATTCACCAAAGATAAGCTGGTGTGGGACAGGAAGTAGTGCACACACACACACAATAAAACTCAAAAAAATACCCTGTATTTCCCTCCATGTTCTGACCCTCTTGCTCCTTTTCAGGGCGGTGGGGTCAATCTTCAGGTGCTAGGGGGCGGGGCTACACACTGGTCAGGTATTTCACATATACATATATGTAAATATTGACCTTATCCATGGTTGGATCACAATAAGCTCTACAGGCCACTAGGACCCAGTGGATTCACTACAACTCACTATATCACACCATTACTGTAGATTAAAGAGATCTGCTGAGTCATCAGTGCTACAGATACACAGACGTTATTGAGTAGTTACACATCCAGTGTTAGTCATGTGACGTAGTGTGAAAAGGAGACTAAATAAAGGTTCTATTCCCTCTGTGTATTCACCACTTCTACGACCTAATGTTACGCCTGGGCAATATATCAATATTCAAGATATATATAGAGTTTTCCATTTTGATGATATAGAAAATTACAATATCGCCGATACAGATATATTTTTATTTTCTAGCTTATTTTAGGAGTGGTTTCTTTCTCTACTTCTCAGAACAAGTAAAGCTCAGTTAGATGATCACTGAGTGTGTTCTTCTAACCCAGACCTTCATCTACAGAACTCACTCACACGTGCTGTCCCTTAGAGGAGAAACAGACTAAAGTAGAACATATTGATCAGCTGGTTGTTAATAAATGTGTCTGTGTGACATTTAGCATCAGAACATTTAATAAGATCAGATTTGGTTGAGTTAAAATATCAATAATTATATAGTATATCATCATTTAGAGAAAATATACAGAGATATGAGTTTTGGTAGATATGACCAGCCTAAAGTATGCAGCTTCAGTTCATTATTCTTTGTTAAGTGATTGTTGGATTGATTAATTATTATTATTGTTAGATTATGTTAATATTACCTCACAGACTGTGTTAAAGCAGACACACTAACAGCTGACCATCATCATCATTCTATTATGGGCAGTGGGTCCTCGTCAGGGTTTCCTGACACCAAACAACTGCTCCACCCCGCCTCAGTTATCATTCTCTACCAATACAGCACCATTTCCTTCTTCCAACTTATTATACCAGCCTAACACCACTGTTTTCATCACTCACATCACATGACCCACTCGCTCCAGCACTCGCTTCTCAATCTTCCACCTCATAGACTTCACATGTTAACCCCTCTCACCTGCATTTGTCCCACCATTCCTGTTATGCCATACATTCCACCCTCATCCGTACCAAACTCAAGCACCTCCTCCTTATCCTCATTATTTCTCTCTTCATCCATCTCTCCTTTTAACCCCACAATCGTCGTGTCACCCACAAACAGAGCCAGAGACACGTTCACACTCACTGCTTCTACCCATCTCTACATTACCCTCACCTCACCTCCCATGATCCTCCTCTCTTTCTCCACCTAGTGATAAACATTAAACAGTATAGGTGACGTGGAGCACGCTCAACCTCCTCACAGGCAACCAACTTTCACTCAAACCTTCCTTTCACCCTAAACTCAGTCGTCTCGTGCAAATCCATGGTGGTTTCCAGACTCCTCCCTTTTATTCCATACCCCCCCCCCCCCTTTGCACCTAAGTGGAGGCTGTCCACCAAGCAAGGATCATCATCATCACCTCGTTAGCTTCGCTCTGCTGCTGTTCCTTCTTCTTCTTCTTCTTGTCCTTCTTCTTGTCCCCCCCCTGGGCCGTTCTCGCCCCCGCTGCGCCGGTCTTTCCGGGTCGGGTCTTCCCGGAGGGGTCCCGGCTGGTCTTGGTGGAGGCCTTAGTGGGTTCAGACGTGTCTGAGTCCGAGTCTGAGTCAATCTGAAGGAGAGCGAACCTGGAGGCGGTGGTGGGGACGGTGATCATAGCAGAGGAAGCCATGACGGAGAGTTTAATCTGAAACATTAACACATTCAAATATTAACACATGAGTGAAAACAGCTTTCAATAAAAGTACAGAAACAGTACAAACACAGCAGCTCATCTATATGTAACAATTCATTAATGTGACACAAAGCAACACTGATACATGTAAATAGTCCTAAATGGTTAGCATCACTTAGCAGCTAACTATAAAACAATTAGCGAGAACGTTAGCTCATAAAGAGTATAAAAGTAGTCAGATATGTCGCTGTAACACACACTGATGGACTCACGTCACTGTTTAGACTGTAACGCGGTGTTTAGTTGGAGTAGAAAGGCACTTTGTCCCGGGTTAAAGTTGGCACGGTTCACCTGTGAGTTAGCACTGACGGAGCCGGTTCTTCTTCGCTGCTTTCAGCAGAAACACACACACTGCTATTACACACTGCTGCCCCCTAGTGGCACACACTGCTACTACACTGATACACTGCCCCCTGCTGCACCGGAAGAAGCACAACAAGCCTCGAACAGGCCCTTCTCCAACTCTGGGGTCGTGACCCCATGACGGTCGCCTGAAATGTAATAATAAAGAAAAAACTAATGAAATTATATTTTGGATTTAAAAAAAAAAACGTAATTAATGTGCTTATCTTTCAATTTAATAAACAGTATATAATATCACAGAACAAGCTTAACTATTTATAATTATTTTTTAATTAAAACCTCACACACAATCTCAAACAACTGTATTCTATACTTTCACTTTGTCAAATATAAATTTGGTAAAATAAAATGCAGTATAAACATATCTGAGCTGGTGCATATTGTTACTTTGTGCAATAATTCTGGCTACAAACTTAAACAAACAGGGTCAAAAAAATTAATTTTAGAGCAAAAAAAAGTCTGTGAGGTCGCCAGAAATTTGTGAAATAAAAATTGGGTCACGAGTCACGACCCAAAAAAAATTGGGAACCACTGCTCTAACACATGCTTTATATGAAATAAAACTACAAAAACACAACATACTCATTATTTTAATCCAACTTATATGTGATATGAATACAATGTGTTTATGTATTTAACTGCAAATGACTAGTGAAGGTATTTAAATATTAGGATACACAAAGTAAATACATAGGAATTAATTAATTAATTAATTAATTAAAGAATAAAAGAATAAACTTTATTGATCATGTAATGTATTTTATACACGAGGAATTTGACCTTGGTGAACTGTGCTCTCTCTAATAATGTATAATAATAATAATAATAATAATAATAATAATGATGATAATGATGATGATAATGATAATGATAATGATAATAATAATAATGATAATAATAATTATAGTAATAATAATAATAATAGTAATGATAATAATTATGATGATAATAATAATAATAATAATAATAATAATAGTAATAATAATAATGATGATAATAATGACAGTTTGTTCGAGGGTTGTTATGTATATACATATATATGCATATGTGTGTATCCATAAAATGTAGAGTCCGTCCTTAAGACTGCTCTACTGTAAAGTGTCTTGAGATACCATTGGTTATGATTTGGCGCTATACAAATAAAGATTGACTGATTGATGATTGATTGATGTTTAGTTCCAGTGTTATTAATCATTGGTGTTGATCTGCCCTCCATCCAAGACTTATACCTGTCCAGGGTCAGGAAACGGGCAGGTAGCATCACTGCAGACTCCTCCCACCCTGCACACAGTCTGTTTAAACTCCTCCCCTCCAGCAGATGCTACAGATCACTGTACGCCAAAACTATCCGCCATAAAAACAGTTTCTTCCCCCAGGCTGTCACTCTGATCAACGCTAAAATATTAAAGAGTGTCAGACCTGTTTCTGTTACTGTGAAATAACCTGGAACTAAACAGGTTTAATTCAGGATTATTACATGTGTAGTTCCAGGGTTATTACATGTTTAGTTCCAGGATTATTACATGTTTAGTTCTAGGGTTATTACATGTTTAGTTCTTGGGTTATTACATGTTTAGTTCCAGGGTTATTACATGTTTAGTTCTAGGGTTATTACATGTTTAGTTCCAGGGTTATTACATGTTTAGTTCTAGGGTTATTACATGTTTAGTTCCAGGGTTATTACATGTTTAGTTCCAGGATTATTACATGTTTAGTTCTAGGGTTATTACATGTTTAGTTCTTGGGTTATTACATGTTTAGTTCCAGGGTTATTACATGTTTAGTTCTAGGGTTATTACATGTTTAGTTCCAGGGTTATTACATGTTTAGTTCTAGGGTTATTACATGTTTAGTTTTAGGGTTATTACATGTTTAGTTTTAGGGTTATTACATGTTTAGTTCTTGGGTTATTACATGTTTAGTTCCAGGGTTATTACATGTTTAGTTCCAGGGTTATTACATGTTTAGTTCCAGGGTTATTACATGTTTAGTTCCAGGGTTATTACATGTTTAGTTCCAGGGTTATTACATGTTTAGTTCCAGGATTATTACATGTTTAGTTTTAGGGTTATTACATGTTTAGTTCTTGGGTTATTACATGTTTAGTTCCAGGGTTATTACATGTTTAGTTCTAGGGTTATTACATGTTTAGTTCCAGGGTTATTACATGTTTAGTTCCAGGGTTATTACATGTTTAGTTCCAGGATTATTACATGTTTAGTTCTAGGGTTATTACATGTTTAGTTCTAGGGTTATTACATGTTTAGTTCTTGGGTTATTACATGTTTAGTTCCAGGGTTATTACATGTTTAGTTCTAGGGTTATTACATGTTTAGTTCCAGGGTTATTACATGTTTAGTTCCAGGGTTATTACATGTTTAGTTCCAGGATTATTACATGTTTAGTTCTAGGGTTATTACATGTTTAGTTCTTGGGTTATTACATGTTTAGTTCCAGGGTTATTACATGTTTAGTTCTAGGGTTATTACATGTTTAGTTCCAGGGTTATTACATGTTTAGTTCTAGGGTTATTACATGTTTAGTTTTAGGGTTATTACATGTTTAGTTTTAGGGTTATTACATGTTTAGTTCTTGGGTTATTACATGTTTAGTTCCAGGGTTATTACATGTTTAGTTCCAGGGTTATTACATGTTTAGTTCCAGGGTTATTACATGTTTAGTTCCAGGGTTATTACATGTTTAGTTCCAGGGTTATTACATGTTTAGTTCCAGGATTATTACATGTTTAGTTTTAGGGTTATTACATGTTTAGTTCTTGGGTTATTACATGTTTAGTTCCAGGGTTATTACATGTTTAGTTCCAGGGTTATTACATGTTTAGTTCCAGGGTTATTACATGTTTAGTTCTAGGATTATTACATGTGTAGTTCCAGGGTTATTACATGTTTAGTTCCAGGGTTATTACATGTTTAGTTCTAGGGTTATTACATGTTTAGTTCTTGGGTTATTACATGTTTAGTTCCAGGGTTATTACATGTTTAGTTCCAGGGTTATTACATATTTAGTTCCAGGGTTATTACATGTTTAGTTCTAGGATTATTACATGTGTAGTTCCAGGGTTATTACATGTTTAGTTCCAGGGTTATTACATGTTTAGTTCTAGGATTATTACATGTTTAGTTCCAGGGTTATTACATGTTTAGTTCCAGGATTATTACATGTTTAGTTCCAGGGTTATTACATGTTTAGTTCCAGGATTATTACATGTTTAGTTCTAGGGTTATTACATGTTTAGTTCCAGGGTTATTACATGTTTAGTTCCAGGGTTATTACATATTTAGTTCCAGGGTTATTACATGTTTAGTTCTAGGATTATTACATGTGTAGTTCCAGGGTTATTACATGTTTAGTTCCAGGGTTATTACATGTTTAGTTCTAGGATTATTACATGTTTAGTTCCAGGGTTATTACATGTTTAGTTCCAGGATTATTACATGTTTAGTTCCAGGGTTATTACATGTTTAGTTCCAGGATTATTACATGTTTAGTTCCAGGATTATTACATGTTTAGTTCTAGGGTTATTACATGTTTAGTTCTAGGGTTATTACATGTTTAGTTCCAGGGTTATTACATGTTTAGTTCCAGGGTTATTACATGTTTAGTTCCAGGATTATTACATGTTTAGTTCCAGGATTATTACATGTTTAGTTCTAGGGTTATTACATGTTTAGTTCTAGGGTTATTACATGTTTAGTTCCAGGGTTTTTACATGTTTAGTTCTAGGTTATTTCACAGAAACAGAAACAGGTCTGACTCTCTATGACTGTATAGTATTGATCACAGTGACAGCCTGGGGGAACAAACTGTTTTTATGGCGTACAGTGATCTGTAGCGTCTGCTGGAGGGGAGGAGTTTAAACAGATTGTGTCCAGGGTGGGAGGAGTCTGCAGTGATGCTACCTGCCCGTTTCCTGACCCTGGACAGGTATAAGTCTTGGATGGAGGGCAGATCAACACCAATGATCTTTTCTACAGTCCTGACTATCCTTTGTAGTCTGTGTTTGTCTAGTTTGGTTGTAGATCCAAACCAGACAGTGATGGAGGTGCACAGAACAGACTGAATGATGGAGGTGTAGAACATGGTCAGCAGCTCCTGGAGCAGGTTGAACTTCCTCAGATGATACAGGAAGTACTTCCTCTGCTGTGCCTTTTTCCTGGTTGTGTCTATGTTGGGTTCTATGGGGTTCTCCTGAAGTCCACTGTCATTTCCACAGTCTTGAGAGGGTTCAGCTCCATCAGTGAAACTTTTTTCCTGCTTGCTGCTGTTTTATCTTGTTTTGTGTTGTTTGACTCTAACAGAAGCCTCTATCAGCATCCTGATCCTCAATCTAATCATAGAATTGATTATTTGGTCTTATTTCTTTCTCTACTAGAAGGACGGGCAATGGGAGAGTTCACAAGTCCTGAGGATGAAAATGTAAGTGAAATCTATTTTTGGATGATGGTGTTGAACGCAGAGCTGAAATCCTAGCGTAGGTTCCTGGGGTCTGGAGGTGATGGATGTCGTTCAGTCCCATGATGACTACATCCTCCACTGACCTGTTTGCCCGATAGGCAAACTGCAGGGGGTCCATCAGAGGTCTTGTGATGTCATTCAGGTGTCTCAGCACCAGCCTCTCTAAGGACTGAAGTGTATTAAAGCATTTAACGTGTGACATTAAAGGTTTATAATCCTTTTTAATGAAGAATTGACTTCAGTCAAGATGCAACAACTAAACTATAGGTTATCCAACAGGCCTCTGGAGTAATAAATAGTGAGGCACCTATTTTGACAATAGAGGGGAGTTGTAGTGTTTGGGCAAATGAGAACGTTGACACCAGTGTTGGTCGTTATCAGGAATATGGAACCGATTATCTGTTCCATATGTGAGACTTGTCCTTGTCAACTGTGTGTATTATTGGGCTTTGAGGCACAGGCTCAAAGTCCTGTCTTAAGTTTCCCTTATGGTGGTTCCCAGAACTGGGCTGTTTTCTTATGGTGTGATGAGCTAATGTAAAAGGTTGGAGGACTTTCTCTGAAACATACATGTGAACACAGCTTCTGACCAGCAGCTCTCAGCAGGGCTTCATCTGTTGGAACCTGTTATGACTTTTGATTGTATTAATAAACTGCATATTATTTACAAGTCATGGGTCCAAAGACTTTTCCTACACCTCCACCTTTTTGTCATCACATCCACATCACAAGAAACAACAGGACTCCACAGACATCAGGACAATAGATCGATAGTTATTGATCCTGTGATAGACTGAGATGATGCTGGAGCTTCACACAGCTCCATGTGTTGAAACTCAAACTCAAACATATAAAACCTTTTTTTACAAATTAAATTATACATCAAAGTGCTTCACAGAAATTTGCTAATGTGATTGATAAAAGTTAAAAATTATAAAATATAAAACATTAAATTAGCATAAAAACATTAAAATAAAGGAACCCTAAAATGATGAATAAAAAATCATGAATAAACTGAATAAATACAGTCTCACTGTCTGTGAGAATAAATAAAAACTAAAGGATCTGAGTTCATTAACCAGGCCGTAGCACTTTATAAACTCATCAAATCATTTTAAAATCAATGTGAAAAGATTTGAAATAATAATGCATAGGAAACACCAGTGTTATGATTATTAGCATTAGTGCAGTTCTTTAATCCAAGGCTTGTTTAAGTGTGTTAATAAATAATGATGAAGAGTTTTATGTGTGTTTTAAATTAAGCTCTATTTTCTATTAATTTACTGATGAGGTTATAAATACAAGGCTTTAAAATCCTGTTAGAAACATCAGTTTGGTTTAGCTCAGAGCGTCTATTCTATAGAAGTTAAACAAACACCTTTGAAAAAATTAAAATAAACCAAAAGAGTAGAAATGAATGTGACGTGTGCACTAAAGCAGCTAGACCACGACGTTTTAGGAGAAATAACATTAATTATACTTTACGTTCCAACAGAAACAGGTGAAGAGCAGAAATCCATAGTGCTAATGCTAATGCTAATGTGTGTGATGCCAATCTGCAGGATTATGAGTCCAACCTATATATATATATATATATATATATATATATATATATATATATATATATATATATATATATATATATATATATAAATAAATTAAAAAAATCTCTTCCTCACCCACTGTGGGCGGTCTCTCTCTCTCTCTTTCTTCTCCAAGCTCAGGTTCTCTACCAGAGACCTGGGATCTTGAGGGTTCTTCAGTATCTTTGCTGTTCCTAGAACTGCACTTTTCTGGACTGAGATGTCTGATGTATTTCCTGGGATCTGCTGGAGCCACTCCTCCAGTTTGGGGGTCACTGCCCCGAGTGCCCCAATGACCACGGGCACCACTGGTGTCTTCACCCTCCAGACCTTCTCCAACTCTTCTCTGAGCCCCTGGTATTTCTCTAGTTTCTCGTGTTCCTTTTTCCTGATGTTGAAGTCACTCGGTGTTGCTATGACAACCACAACGGCTTTCCTCTGCTCTTTGTCCACCACCACAATGTCTGGTTGGTTCTCCATTACCATTCTGTCTGTCTGGATCTGGAAGTCCCACAGGATCTTGGCTCGGTCATTCTCTACCACCTTTGGAGGTGTTTCCCACTTTGACCTTGGGGTTTCCAGCCCATACTCTGCACAGATGTTCCTGTACACTATACCAGTCACTTGGTTATGGAGCTCCATGTAAGCTTTCCCTGCCAGCATCTTCCACCCTGCAGTTATGTGCTGGATTGTCTCATTGGCCTCTTTGCACAGTCTACACCTGGGGTCTTGTCTGGTGTGGTAGATCTGGGCCTCTATTGCTCTGGTGCTCAAGGCCTGCTCCTGTGCAGCCATGATGAGTGTCTCTGTGCTGTCCTTTAGTCCAGCTCTGTCTAGACATTGGTACCATTTCCTGATATCCACCACTTCAGTTATGTTTGGGTGGTACATCCCATGTAGGGGTTTGTCCTCCCATGATGGAACCTCCAGCACCTCATCTTCTGTTCCCCATTGTCTGAGACATTCACTGAGCACGTCATCTGTTGGAGCCTTGTCCTTGATGTACTTATGGATCTTAGATGTTTCATCCTGGATAGTGGCTCTCACGCTCACTAGTCCTCGTCCTCCTTCCTCACGGCTAGCGTACAGTCTCAGGGTGCTGGATTTGGGGTGGAACCCTCCGTGCATGGTTAGGAGCTTTGGTCTGTATCTCATCCTTTGGCCAGCTTCTTATTCCTGCAGGGTCTCTGATTACTGGCAGGGCGTTGCTGTTTATTGCTCTAGGACACGCCTTACTCGTTGGAGGTATTTGGTCGTAGCTGCTTTCCGCTTTATATATATATATAACCCATATATATAATTATTATTATTATAAATATAACTAAAGCAGAGCCTGAGGAACTCCAGACACTCTATGTTCACATGTCTACTCCTCCTCCATCACACCCCACTATGATCTAATTAAACTACATCATTATAAATACATTAAATTAAAGCAGAACATCCACAGGTTGAGCCTGTCATACAGTGTGTGACCAGAGGGGGGAGCTGCCCCCCACATTTAAACTATGATCACTGTCCCATTGACCCTGGTGGTGTGTGTGTGTGTGTGTGTGTGTGTGTGTGTGTGTGCGTGTGTGCGTGTGTGCGTGTGTGTGTGTGTGCGTGTGTGCGTGTGTGTGTGTGTGTGTGTGTGTGTGTGTGTGTGTGTGTGTGTGTGTGCGTGTGTGCGTGTGTGCGTGTGTGTGCGTGTGTGTGTGTGTGTGTGTGTGTGTGTGTGTGTGTGTGTGTGTGTGTATTTGTATTTGTAGAATCTTCTGATAAAGACATTATTAGACATTAGACACATTATTAACAGTCTCAAGCCTGTGACTGTGCATATTTCAGCTACTTTAACCAGAGGTTCTCAACATGGGGTCAGAGACACTGGGGAGGGGAGGGGGGGGGGGGGGGGGGGGGGGTCACCAGATGTCTTCAACAAACTAATAATATGCAATTGTTCAGAATTGCAGCTCCTTTTAATGTATTTTTGCTACATTTCTCCCACTTCTGACACTTCTACATCATATTTTAATGTCTTTGCTTCACATTTTTTCCACTTTCCAGACATGTTCATCACTTATAAACACTTTTACACCTAATGTCACATATGTTGACCCATTATTCTCACTTTTAACCAGATTTCATAATTATTTTTGCTAATTTAACCACATTCACCATTTGTCATTCACATTATTTACCAGTTTAAACTAATTGTTCCAATATTGACACTTTGAAAAATTTTACCACTTTTTCTGTCTATTTTTATTCACTCTAATTTACAACTTTTAACCAATTTCTGTGGTTTTTAAAATCACATTTCACCACCTTTTCCTCCATTTTTGGTCACTTTGAACCATTTTATTATTTATTTTATTTTATTTTAAAACCAGGATTTCCATCTTTAAGATGACTATAATAATAATAATAATAAACGTTCCTGGATAACAGTGGATATTATTCAGATGAATAAATGAATCATTTTGCTGATTTTTTTCCTTATCATCCACATGTAGTGAAGTTAAAAAATGAAGTTTATTGTAAACACTTCCTCCTCTGACCTCATCAGAGAGGTCACGTGACATCACAACAAGCTTAAACACAGGAACTTTACACAGAAAAGCTTTTTATACTCATTAGTTAATTTCCTATTTTTAAACTGAGATAATGATAAAATACATTTGATGAGATCAGACCAACAGAAATAATCAGAATATATTTAAATGTCAAACATTATGACCTCAGCTCCAGTTTTAAAAATATAAAGAGAAAACCTCTGATTTACACAGACGGTGGGCGGGGCTTGTGACGTCACTCTGTTGTAACATAGCCAAATTCTTTTATCCACAAAAATAGAATATTAAAATCATCGCCCAAATCTATTGTTTTCTTAACCAAATTTAACTTGTATATGACGTTTTTAAAAACTGATGTATGATGTAATGTCTTAGTCACGTGACCTAAACTGCCCAATGAGGGGCGCTGCGTACGGATAGAATGTTGATATATTGATACGTAATAGCTACTGTCAATAAATAACGGTGTTCGATCAAGATACGTTTTCTCTTTTTACGTTATTCTAATGTCTCATAAGTTATATATAATAAATAAAACTAACAAAAATATTCAAATATATCATTCAGAAATACATTAAGAATTGAATTAATAGTAATAAATGTCAAAATACTAAATCTGAAAATTAAAAAAACAAAAATATAAACGTGTATTTTCTGTTAAATTTAGATAGTGTAATATTTAAATAATAACACACCACCTCTGCAATTATATTATCATTATTAATACAAACATGAAAGCTTGATATTAAATATCTAAAGTTATCTAATATTTAGTTCACTGTGATGTTTTAGTTTCCTGGAGGTAAAAGAATAAAGATCATTTAAATGACACTTGAACAAAGAACAAGTTGTAGGCGGGAATGATTTATTATTTTTGTCTATTTAAAGCTTTGCATTATGATGTTTATTAAATTCTTCTCCTGCAATATTCTCTAGTTTAAACATTCTAACTCGTGTTTCTAAAAACGTGGAGAGAAAAGGTTGCAGATCTTTATTAAAGACATTTTCTCTCTGACATTACATTTTATTACAAGATAAAGTTTAACTTTGTAAATCAGTTTTTCTATAAAAACACTGGGTGAGATCGACCGAAACTTGTATTAATATTTTAACTCAAAGTCTGATCAGAAAAACAATTCTAGGACACATTTATTAACAACCAGCTGATCAATATGTTCTACTTTAGTCTGTTTCTCCTCTAAGGGACAGCACGTGTGAGTGAGTTCTGTAGATGAAGGTCTGGGTTAGAACACACTCAGTGATCATCTAACTGAGCTTTACTTGTTCTGAGAAGTAGAGAATGTATCAATACCACAATGCCATAAGGTATTTTTATATCTCGCCAAAATAGAAAACTCACTATATATATATATATATATATATGATGTATTGCCCAGGCATAAGCATTAGTTTAACTTCAATATACAATTGAATGGAATAAATACAAAATAAATGACAAAACCCTGAAGAATAACTTCAATAAGATCAATACATAAACTATTTTCAAAGTACAAAATAATCACTATTAGGCCTGGGCGATACGATCAAAACTCATATCAATTTTTTTTTTTTGGTGATATACGATATAGATCTGGATATTTCTAACTTAATAAATTGGTCTTAGATTCTGGGTTAAATTTGCTGAGTATTGCATTTTTTTATATTGACAAAAGTCTCAATAAATCTTAAATGTCGATATATTGTTAATTTATTTTTAAAAAGAGAGAATTGGAGGTAAACTAATATTTGGGCTAAACTTCAAATATTTCAGTTCCAGACATTTGTAATTATATAAATAACAGGTTGAAAATTCAAACAATTGTATAGAATAATTAATTAATTCTTTTAAACAGTGATCCAGGATTATGAGCTCAAAAGTTTTATCAATAAGTAGAATTCTAATTAATAATGTTTCAGTCAATGCTTTAATCTCATCCATTATTAAAGCGTCTCCACCTTAGATTAAATAAACACTAATTAATAAACACTGATTAATAAACACTGATTAATAAACACTGATTAATAAACATTCGTCTCTGAATCAAAGGTTTTGGTGACGACAAAAACATTGAATATAATTCAGTAAAAAGTGGCATCTTTATTTGTTGTACAATTAGACAATATGAAGCCAACAACATGAAAGCATAAATGGCAACCAATGAAAAGCACACAAAATAGAGGGGGGGGGGGCAACACCCCAAAAAAGATAAAATCACATTAAACCAATTTTTCAGAAATGAAATATTGATCTATCATTCAGGAGGTTTTTAATGCTACGACTCATTCTGTATTTCATGTTCAATGACCAAACTTTGATATTTTATCCAAATTAAAAAGTCAAACGTAGCTTGTGTTGGTGATGAAAAAACATAAACACACCAACACACACACATTTATACACACCAACAAAAACCATTAAACTGTCCAAAAAATAAAGCTTATGTTTGTTAAATGATGTGTTTACATTCCTAATGCAGAACGTCTACATTTCAATCAAAGGAATGTGGTGAAAAGTACAAAAAACAAAGAGACGTCCACTGCCTGTTAGAGTGGGAGGAGCCTGTGGGTTTGGACAGGGGCGGCAGAAACCATGGGAGTGGGGGTTAGGGGGCGTGGCCAATCTGTGTTTGCTTCAGTCTCCGCTGCTCAGCCTACAGCAAATGACCCGAGTACTGCTTCACACTGAAATACAGAGAACAAACAGTGAGGGGGCGTGGCCTATGTGACAGAGACATAATATTACAGAGGGGGAAGATGATGATGAAGAAAAAGACAAACTAGGACAGACAGACACGAGTCTAAAGCCACAGACAGAAACAGGAAGAGGAAGTTACAGCTGGTGGTTAGTGAGGGTTAGTTACCATGGCAACACTACGCTAACAGCAGCAGGTCCACAAACCTCAGATGGAACCAACACAGTGCTCGTGTGTTATACATGCCGTGCCTACTGGTTGCCAAGGCGACAGAAGAGGAGGAGCCTGTGCTGTTTGGAGGACTGTGATTTGTTGTCTGTTGATCTAACTAAAAACAACAAAATCACTAGTCTTCCACACAGCAGCAGAACCAGGAAACAACTCAGCACTTTGAGGAACGCATTCTATAAATAGAATATAAATATAGGCCACGCCCACAAAGCCATTTCATGTTAGAGGAAAGATAGAAGAACAGGATCAGGTTGAGAGGAAGGAAAGGGTTAATGAAGAAGATCTAATGCTCATCATCATCATCATCATTATTATGGGATGTAACAGTAGATCAGAGACCTTTAGCAGATGTTTGGAACACTGACCTGTTCTGGAGGAGGTACTGGGCGTTCTGGATCTGGTCCTGGGTTCCAGTGATGGTAATGATTCTGTCCTCAGAACCTTCTAGAGGTTCATCGATCTTAATGGAAGCTCCAGACTCGTGACGGATCTGTTTGATCCTCTGACCTCCTTTACCTATGATGGACCCAGCCAGCTGTGGGGGAGGGGCATGATCAGAACCTTAACACCGTTCTAATAGTGAAGGAGCTCTGACATTTACTATACAGATTCAATTACAACTCAATTATGATTACAATGACCAGCAGTTTTATCTGTTAGTATTTATATTTATTTTTGTTCTAACTGTAAATACTGAGTTCCCCTTTATAAAACTATTCTATTCTATCTGAGCTCAATTACATTCCAACTATGCCATAATTGTTATTAATTATCAATTACATGATTATAATTAAGGCCAACCCTGGTCAGTGAGTGGTTTTGATGGACCACTGAGCCACAGTTTGACCACCGTGAGATTACTCCAACATCCAACACATCCAACCCCTCCATCCATTCTGTTACTCACGTCTTTAGGGATGGTGACTTGTGTGGTGATGACGGGGCCGCCCATGTCGTTGTAAGAGCCACGCCCCCCTACACACACACACACACACACACATCAATACAGTGCCTTTGAATGGCGGTCAGTGGGGTGGGTGGGGGTCCACACACTCACCTGAGGGGTAGTTATCCCAGGAGGAGCTATTGTCTGAACAAGAAATACATCAATACATTAAACTAGATCAGTGATTATATTATTTTATTAATTAGGTTTCAATTTGGGGGAAAAACATGCAACTAAAGCCATTTTTTCCAATCTGTGTTTGATTAATTAATTTTTACATGTCTGTATAAATGCTGTTAATAAATAATTGTGTGTGTAAATGCTGTGTTTTCTCAGACAAAGACAACATCCAGTGAGTAAATCTCTTACCGTATCCTCCAGCGCTCTGTGAGGATCAAACAGAAAGGAGAAAACGTTAGAACCATGGAGACAGTCCATCTTCACACACACGTAGTTTAAATCCACATAGAACGCGCGTGCTAGTGCACACGCACACACACACACGCACGCACAGCAGCCTGATCCAATCCATGGAGTCACTCACATCCACCCAGTTTTCATCCTCACAGGCCACGCCCCCCACCTCCCCCATCCGTCTCTTCACCTCTCCATCAGCCCCAATTTTCAGCTGCTGCTGTCGCCACGGCAACAGGCAATTCAAAAAGCTGTTGCCGGGCAACGGCAGCAGGAACCTGGCAGTGCTGAGAAAAGGAGGAGGAGAGAAAGACCTTCCAGTCTGTCAACAAAGCTTTATTAGTGCCTAGCAACCATCCATGGCCACCCCCAACCTCATCCAACATTCTAACCAGAGAACAATTAGAGCTGATTATTATGGTCTGTGGTGACATCTGTATTAGGGTGAGGATGTAGTGACTACACAGGGTCACCAACCTTTAGAAAACTATGAGCTACTTCATAAATAAATACCACATGATCACAGCTTCACTGTAATTACAGCTTAGATAATAAGGAAGGCTTGCAGTTTCAACGTCAACACTATTTCTCCTAATTTAGTCGATTGTTTCATTTTCTACATTTCATAGAAAATCACCATGTTTCTATTTTCACTAGCTACGAACAAAACAACCAGAGTTCATTGAAGCCTAGGGCTGTTGAGGGCCCCTCACATGGTGCATGAGGGCCACCTGTGTAACCCTAACCCTGTGTTGGTGACCCCTGGACTACAGTCATAGATGGTGTGAGTAACAGTGTAGTAGAAGGTCACTAACCATGCTGTCTCCATAACGATCCAGTCTCCCCCTGCGCTCACTGGACACACACACAGAGAGAGAAAGTGGTTGAAAACATTCCAAAGAGAAGGAGTGATGAGGTCAAACTGCAGCACACGCTGAGCATCATTACAGTATCAACCTCTGAGTCACAGCCCACACACACACATCTGACACTGGTATTATGGTGAGGAGTGACAGGTGGTGGACATGGACATCAGAGCCAAGGCTGCAGCATTAGCATGTAGCACGGACTGTAGCATTAGCATGTAGCATAGACTGTAGCATTAGCCTCAAACGTAGCATAAACTCTAAAGATCTTTTACGATCATTAATGAAATAATGAAAGCTGGTCTGATTGTGTAATCTAGAGTAATCCTAGAGAATCTCGAGTAATCTAGAGTAATCCTAGAGAATCTCGAGTAATCTAGAGTCATCCTAGAGTAATCCTAGAAAATCCTAGAGTCATCCTAGAGTAATCCTAGAGTAATCCAGAGTAATCTAGAGTCATCCTAGAGTCATCCAGAGTCATCCAGAGTTATCCAGAGTTATCCTAGAGTCATCCTAGAGTCATCCTAGAGTAATCCTAGAGTAATCCTAGAGTAATCTAGAGTCATCCTAGAGTAATCCTAGAGAATCTCGAGTAATCTAGAGTCATCCTAGAGTAATCTAGAGTCATCCTAGAGTCATCCAGAGTCATCCAGAGTCATCCTAGAGTCATCCTAGAGTCATCCTAGAGTAATCTAGAGTAATCCTAGAGAATCCAGAGTAATCCTAGAGTCATCCTAGAGTAAATGTAATGAAGTGAAGGCCACAGTAAAAACGTCCAACAGGTTTACTATTCATATGAAGCCTGAGGTTTGTTTAAACTTACTTTGACCTTTCGTCTGATCCACGGTATGAGTCGTAGTAACGATCATCTCTGTGGGTGGAGACACAAAGTAAATAAAGACACCATATGATGGCTGCTTAAAATAAAATAAATCTGAGCATTACGACAGTAAAGTCGTAATATTTCATGAAGTTGTAATTTATTAGATAATATTTAATATATTATATAATATTTCGAGATTAAAGTCGTAATATTTCGATAATGAAGGATCGTCTCATCCTGATAAACTTATTACTTTATTCTTGAAATATTACAACATTAATCTCACAGTGCCTAGGGGTGTCCCGATCCGATATCAACCTGAAAACAAATATCGGATTCAAATTTCCAAATTTTTTTCTCTTCCCAAATTCATTTTTTTAAATCTTATTCAATTGTAGAATTCTGTAGATATTATGTTGAAGGTTAACATTGATGTAACCAATTGGTTAATAATAAATGGGTCAGTTTTTCTCATATCCACTGTTGCTGACTATTGTTCTCTGAGTAACATCACTAGATCAATAACGGTATTGGCCGATACGCAAGTCAGCAAAATCGGTATCATATCTGAAATTAAAAAGTTGTATTGAGACATCCCTAATTGTGCACAGATTCATTTCTATTTTATTGTGTCCCTAATACGCAGGTGTATCATCACATAGAAACACATTCATGTTTACAAAGTGTGAAGCCCCGCCCCTTTCTCTATAGGAGCCGTTCATGCAGCAGATAGTGGTGGCGTAATGAAAGCTATGTGTATCATTAGTGGGTCCTACCCCCTGTGTGGGTGTCCCATGGGCACGCTGCGTGGGCGGGAACTCCCTCGTCCAACCCTGCTGGGGTGGGGGGGCGGTGGACCCCGGCGGGAGCCCATGTCATCATAATCGCGACGTGAGGAGGGCATGGGCCCCCTCACCCCCCTGCTGGAGGACATCCTGTCATAGCCACGGTCCCCGGCGCTGGACCTGCTCCCACGGACGGGATAGCCCCCCATCAGACGTCGGTCGCTGCGCCGCTCCTCAAACATGACGGTGAAACCGCCGTAATCATACGTCTCATCGTAGAAGTTTGGGTCGTATGGTTGAGTACGGCCTTTGATCGGAGCCTGGGGGGAGGGGCAAGAAGGAGACTTGATCTTTATCAACATGAACACACACATATCAGATCAGATCCATTAACATGAGCACAGATCAGATTAGTGATAGACCAATACATCGGCCGGCTGATATTATTGGCCGATTTTTGCGTGTTATACGTGTTTCAGCATCGTCCGATGCGGGCTGCTGCTTTCCCCGATCTGCATTATTTACAAGGTAAGGCAAATTTATTTGTATAGTGCATTTCATACACAAGGCAACTCAATGTGCTTTACATGATAAAACATTCAACTGTTTAAAATCAATAAGAACATTTAAAATCATCAGTAAAATCAACAAACACATGACGTCATCAACATGACCATAAATCTCTCTCTCTCAATCTCTCTCTCAATCAGAGAAAAAAGTTCCTTTAACTTTGATTTAAAAACGTTCACGTGATGATGACAGTTTGTTCCACAGAGCAGAAATATTTTTATTTGTTCTTGTTCTACATCCCCCGTTTTTAATATTTGTTAAATAGTTTTTAATTGTTGTCGTTCTACCTCACTTTTGTTATTTTAATAAATGTTCCTTTTTTTAAATTTAGACTCATAGCATTTGTTATCATTGTGTAATTTTTATGATGTGAAAAAGTATCAGTCCGTATCAGTCATCGGCTCAGGCTGATGGAAAAAAAAAAAAAACGGTATCGACACCAGCCCTAAAAAACCTATATTGGTCTCTCCCTAGATCAGATCAGATCCACTAACATGAACACAGATCAGATTGATTAGTTAGTGAAACAGGAAGCCGTGCAGACACCACTAACCCACTAAAGGCTCCTTACCTCAGCGATGAGCTCCAATATGGTTTTGATGCACTCCACCACTCTCTCTATTTTACCACCAACCAGCACCACGCGGTCTGTTGACTGAGGACAACACTCCTGGAACAGCTTGATGCTGGTCTTTGTGTTCTAGAAGAAGAAGAAGAATGGAATCAGAGGTCAAAGCAAAGACAGGAAATTAAAGTTGATGTTACGTCAGTTTTAGTGAATTCATTATTAATCACCAAAATATAAAATAAAGACAGACACGTGCACATATATGAGCTGGGATACCATGCCTCTAGCTTAGCTTTTAATACAACTGCTGTTTGGAACAGGATCAATTACAATTACATTTTCAATTATCCATGTTCAATTACAATTACAGTGACCGACATTTGTAATTAAAATTAAAGTTATTATTTTCCCCCTTAAAGTCAATTACACACTCAATTTTACTGAGCCTTTAATAAATAACCCCATAATAAAACGTAACCTTTCTCTGTGTTAGCTTTCTGTTAGCATCTCTAATGCTAACGGCTCAGTTTGACCCATGTCTATAATCAGTTGTAAAATACACTAATAAATATTATCTATCATCTCATTAGTTTCTCAGGTATTGGTAATCGTGTTAGGCTTCCCAATCAATGAATATATTGATATTAATATTTATGGTGTGGGCATCTGAGTCTTTTTTCTGTCACTATAGCCATAGATTTATATGTATTTTTAAATGTTAAAATGATCCTGAAGAGAAAAGTTGATCTGAAACATATTTTAATAATTCTTAACTACGTATGTGTCAGACAGAACTGTAACATGGTTCACCAGGTTTGTGTTTAATTAATTAATTTATTTTTGTTTGCATGTTGTTTCCAGAGCCAGATACAGACCTGACTGCATAGAACGTACTTCCTTTTTTGTGTTTGGTTCATTGCCTAGCTCATTAAAATGAATAAAAAATAAAAAACTACACCTCAATTACAATTACAACAGAAACAGATTATTTCAAATAAATCTTAAGTGTAATTAATTATTAATTATTACATGTTTTTTAAACTCGGGATCACAACCCCATGTTGGGTTGGGTGAAATGTCTGACACATTCAACGTCTAGTTGGTGTTTAAAAAGAAAAAACTTTTAAATTGTATTTTTACATTTTTTTGTTTGTTTTTAAATAGACATTGCACACAATACATACCAAATAACTTCATCCTATATACTTAAACTTTGTAAAATATGAATCTAGTTAAAATGAAATGCTCTTGTCACTAATCCTGGCTATTCTGTATTTCTAACACTTTAATAAATATCAAAAACTAATTCTAGAAGAAAAATGTCTCTGGGGTCGGTGGACATTTATGATGTCACAATGTGGTTACGACCAGAAAAAGGTTGGGAATTATAGTAACTGAGGCCAACCTTGGTTTAGACTGAACCATGTGGATTTGATGCTTTGTATAAGAATACATCAATAGATGTGTGCTGTAAATGTATATAAATACAGTAATAATTGATGTATGCTGTAAATGTATATAAACAGTAATAATTGATGTATGCTGTAAATGTATATAAACAGTAATAATTGATGTATGCTGTAAATGTATATAAACAGTAATAATTGATGTATGCTGTAAATGTATATAAACAGTAATAATTGATGTATGCTGTAAATGTATATAAACAGTAATAATTGATGTGTGCTGTAAATGTATATAAACACAGTAATAATTGATGTGTGCTGTAAATGTATATAAACACAGTAATAACTGATGTGTGCTGTAAATGTATATAAACACAGTAATAATTGATGTATGCTGTAAATGTATATAAACACAGTAATAATTGATGTATGCTGTAAATGTATATAAACACAGTAATAATTGATGTGTGCTGTAAATGTATATAAACACAGTAATAATTGATGTATGCTGTAAATGTATATAAACAGTAATAATTGATGTATGTTGTAAATGTATATAAACAGTAATAATTGATGTATGCTGTAAATGTATATAAACAGTAATAATTGATGTATGCTGTAAATGTATATAAACAGTAATAATTGATGTATGCTGTAAATGTATATAAACAGTAATAATTGATGTATGCTGTAAATGTATATAAACAGTAATAATTGATGTGTGCTGTAAATGTATATAAACAGTAATAATTGATGTATGCTGTAAATGTATATAAACACAGTAATAATTGCTGTGTGCTGTAAATGTATATAAACACAGTAATAATTGATGTATGCTGTAAATGTATATAAACACAGTAATAATTGATGTGTGCTGTAAATGTATATAAACAGTAATAATTGATGTATGCTGTAAATGTATATAAACAGTAATAATTCATGTATGCTGTAAATGTATATAAACAGTAATAATTGATGTATGCTGTAAATGTATATAAACAGTAATAATTGATGTATGCTGTAAATGTATATAAACACAGTAATAATTGATGTATGCTGTAAATGTATATAAACAGTAATAATTGATGTATGCTGTAAATGTATATAAACAGTAATAATTGATGTATGCAGTAAATGTATATAAACAGTAATAATTGATGTATGCTGTAAATGTATATAAACAGTAATAATTGATGTATGCTGTAAATGTATATAAACAGTAATAAATGATGTGTGCTGTAAATGTATATAAACAGTAATAATTGATGTGTGCTGTAAATGTATATAAACAGTAATAATTGATGTGTGCTGTAAATGTATATAAACACAGTAATAATTGATGTGTGCTGTAAATGTATATAAACAGTAATAATTGATGTGTGCTGTAAATGTATATAAACACAGTAATAATTGATGTATGCTGTAAATGTATATAAACAGTAATAATTGATGTGTGCTGTAAATGTATATAAACACAGTAATAATTGATGTGTGCTGTAAATGTATATAAATGGTAATAATTGATGTATGCTGTAAATGTATATAAACAGTAATAATTGATGTATGCTGTAAATGTATATAAATGGTAATAATTGATGTATGCTGTAAATGTATATAAACAGTAATAATTCATGTATGCTGTAAATGTATATAAATGGTAATAATTGATGTATGATGTAAATGTATATAAACAGTAATAATTGATGTGTGCTGTGAATGTATATAAATACAGTAATAATTGATGTGTGCTGTGAATACCTCACGGAGCTCCTTGATCTTGGCTCCTTTCACTCCAATGATGGACCCAGCCAGACTCTGGTGTATGAGCAGACGTAGCTCACAGTCAAAGTCCGTCCCATTGTACTGCTGGTACTGGACCAGAGAACAAGTATTAATTAATGATATCATCTGGTTAAAGCAGACACGGCTCAGTGACGTTAGGCCTCACCTCCTCCAGAGTAGGGATGATCTTCAGTAGGATGTCTCCAACCGTCTCAATGTCAGCGCTGATGCTGAGGATGCTTCACACAACATCCACCATTCACGTGATCACACACAGCAGGTGTGGTCCAGATACCAGCCAGGTGTCCCAGGAGGTAGGAGAACATGTTCAGATTAAACATTTCATGACATTCTCTCTGTAGTTACAGTAGAACAACCTAAACCAGCTAACATGAATAATAAGATGATCCTAGATTCACTAAGCCTGGTCCACCAACGCAGAGTCTGGGTTTAAATAATACAGAAACGAGGAGAAGAAGAAAGCCCCAAAGAAAACATCTGCACAGTGACCACTGGGGGATAAAACAGGAAGGGGGAGGAGCTTTGAGGAGGATTTGGAGGGAAAGCACCAGTTGCGCCAGAGCTCTAGATTATTTAGACAAAGTTTGATGGATGCACACCACAAATACTGTGCAGAAGTAGAAGCTTCTCATCATAAATCACCCTTTGGATCATTAGCATTAGTGTTTAATTATTGTGAGACTTTAAATGAGTTGTTGTCTGCACCCACTGATACATATCTGACACATGGAACAGGATGAGAGTGTAGAGAAGTAAAATACAGAGCAGGAAATACCGTCTGCCACCACTAGGACTGATGCTGTTTGAGGATAAGGGGGGGAGGAGGGGGGGGGGGGGGGTGCAGTGAAGAGAGAGGTCTGTCCACCAATCAACCACAACAAAACACAAACACACACACACACGGCTGAGCTTTGGTCTGATACAGTTCAGGGGTAAACAGTAGTAGTAGGACTGTAAGGATACACATTACATTCACCATTTATGTTAAAAATAAAATCAAAGATTGGGATGTAATGACGCAATTAAATAGGGATGCATTGAAATGAAAATTTGTGGCCGACTCCGAATAAAATATAAACGTTTGGCCAAACAGTGAATGCAGTTAAGTTTTTCACTATTTTTTTAATTGTTCATAAATAGCCTAGAATACATTTTTTAAATATTGCAGTAGCCTTTGCTTTTCATAAAAAGGACAAAGTTTATCATTTATATTAACCCTTCAAATAAAACAAAACATGCATTCCATAATAAAAACTAAAGTACATTAAAGGGGAGGTATGATAAATAAATGACTTTCTAATGTTTCCTCTCTCGTTATTACATATTTTATATAAAGTCAGCTTTAAACGAGACAGTTGGATTTTACCCACGTTTGCAGGTGATGTCACCTAACACGCCTCCTAGAATGTTAGCTCCTCCCTCTCCAACTATCTAACAGCTAAAACAAACGCTGCTGTTTAATATAGAATATATATTATACTTGATTACCATATATGTAAATACAAACCACTACTTTTTCTGCTGCTGATTGTGTTGGGAGTCACTGCTTGGAGCCACAGAACCATTGTTTACACACATCAGCTGTTAGCACTCCAGCAACGCACACACTTTTCCTACTCTAAATCACTGCACGTTGTTTGATTGCGTCACACGCTACTATTCAGCCTCGATTTTAACTCACTAAACCGAAGGCCAAATGTTGCTTTTTATTTGCAATATTCGGCCAAATATATTTGGTGGCCGAATATTTAAATCCTTTTAATGAGAATACAAAGACCATATTTTGGAGAAAAAAACTAATTCTTCATCTTTTATTTGAACTAATATTTTTTTTTTATAACCTTAAAATCCATTTCAACTGTTTGAACTCTTAAACCAAAATAAACTGCACATTTCTTCATTCATCAACAGTTTTTAAAAACATTAAATACAAATATAACCCTATTAAAACATTTTCTTAAGGTGTGTGTGTGGCTCTGTGCTGACGGTTGGGCTTCATTTCGATGGTTATTCCACAGACTCAGGTCAGGTTCAGATGTTTCGTTGTAAATAAGGTGAATGTGTTTCTATCTGGTCGTGTCTGGTTGAAACGGGTTCAGGATTAAAGAGTGCGTGATGTCTTAACAAGTGTCACTAAACCAGTCACAGCACCCCCTATTGTTTAATGAGTATTAAAGTACATACTGTGCATTGGTTTAGGATATATCCTTACATCCCTACTGCCAAGGACACAATGCTATGATGCACGAAGCAAAAAGCCTCTGAAACTAAGAGAGAGCACTAATGTATCTACAATCTGTGGGCAGGAGGTGATGGAAGCACCAGACAGGGAACACACACACATTCATAATAAACACATAATACTCAGGCTATAGTGTAAACATAAGGGCTAAGCTAACATGACCTAAACATTGTACAGAGATGTTTGAATGCGTTTCACAGACACATGTGGACACGCTGTATCATAAAGGCACGTTGGCTCAGGCACAAACACCAGTATGCTAACACACAGTGAGCTAAAGGCAGCTCAGCTATAGTTCTTCTGCTTTGTTTGACCTGTCGTCATGGCAGTGAGAGGGAGGAGCTTAGGGACATACCGCTCAGGCCCACTGCTGTCTGGGACTGACACACTGGCATTGTACTGGGCGTGGCATGGGCGGGGGCCAGGGCCATTCGAGCACAGATGTCAATCAAGTAAGGCGCCCATTTAGGGACAGGGCACGATTATGGGCGGGGCCAACCAGGGTGTCAGGTGGGCGGGCGCAGGAGGGGCCATCCAGAACATGGGCAACAGAGGAGGAAGTGGGCAAAACAGTAAACAGTAAAATAATAAAGAGGGGAGAGGGAAGAGGGAAAAGGACATTTTTAATATACAGGCTCTCACTGATCAAACGTGACTGCATTTGATTCTCTCAGAGATTGGTATCGTCAAAGAGAGAAAAGGAGAAAAAGTGACACTGGAAAATGGGTAATGGCATCATTTTTAACATGAAGAGTTCAATGTTGGGGAGTAAACCAGAGACAGTCAAAAGGGGGGAAACTGTAGAAGGCTGAAGAAAGAGGAAATGGCATTGAATAAATTACACTTAGTTTATCTTATTACCTTTGCGCTTCAAGTGACCTCATGAACTCTGCACAGTTTAGAAAACTAACGTTTAACACAGCAGCGTTATAGTAGCAATCTAATAAAAGGAAATTAAATGGTGAATAATTGAACTTGCTGCTTGCTTTGGGATGGGATCATTAACTCTGATTGGAGCAAAAAAGGGAGCGCACCAGAAAGGTTTGAAAATATAAAGTCATGAACATGAATCAGCAAATTACAGAAAAACTATTGAAGGTTTTCTTATTTAATTTCTTACGGGCAAAGCTGGGCAGGTTTTAGAGGCCAGTGGAGTGCAAATAAAAGCCAAAGATCAAATCTGAGAGAGAAAATCAATCTGAAAGCGTTATTTCTGAATACTCACGTCTGAACGCAGAGCTTTGATGTTTTTTCCACCTTTTCCAATCACAGCTCCTGCATTCTGCGCACAAAGAACACTTGGAATAATTGCACGCACACATTTTAACAATAAATCAACATGTAAACTGCAATTACAAAGAAAAAAGCACAAACAAAATGATATGGAATTAACCATTTATACGTAGAGAAGTGATCAGGGAAACAAAAAATGAAAGCAACAGTAAAAAAAGAAATTGCTTTGGTGAGTGGGCGTCTGCAGCAACGAGCAACACAATCACATAAAGGTTGAACATGAAAAGAAGTGATTTACTTTGCTCTGCAGGAGGATGCGAAGCTCAACCATTTCATCTGAGTTCCTGGAGCGCTTGAACGATTTCTGTTCATCTGCATCCTCAGCAGGGCGCTTACCTGGCACAGGAAGATTCAAAATAAATTACATCACTACACACAACAAAACCCTCAAAAAGATCAGCAGTACAAACAACACACACATTATCTATAGATAAACTAGAGAAACACACTGGAGTGAAAAGGAAATCAATGGATACAAGTTTAGAGTTTTAGTACATGACCATTTGTATATGTACTGTAAATTAAACTATGTAATGGTACAAATGTGTCGTTACAAAGACAGAATGAGTGAATGATTTACCGTTGGTCTCAGAGTTGCTGAAGGAGGATTCCTCTTGTTGATCAATCTCTGAGTCCATGGTGACGGATGAGGAGCGACGGCAGCACCTCTGACTGACAAATACGTAGCAGCAGCAGCAGCAGCGAGAGGAGCACAACACAGGTAATTATCTCCTGTGAGCCGTGTTTATCTGCAGCAGTGGAAAGAGAAGGGGGGGCTAATGTTAGCCAATGGGACACTGGAGACTCTGCCATCTCCAGACGAAGCAGAAACCAAGAATCCAGACAAATAAAAGACTCACCAGTATTTATAGCAGTGCTGAGGGCGTGTTTAGAGGTGAGACTGTCAGAAACAACCAATCAGATAAACAGACCTGTGAACAAAAGAAAGACCACTTTAAATCATATCATCAAGATTTTTACAGCAAACTACAAGCTGAGGTCTTTAATGATTCAATATTAAAGAACACAGTATTTATAAGTCTGATTGTGAATCATATTAAACAATAAAAGCACTCCAGAGTAGGGCTGCACCATTATGGCCAAAATGATAATTACAATTATTTTGACCAATATTTTTATCAAAAAATGCATATATTTGAATCACAATTATTAGTCCTGTTAGTGAAAACCGGATTTTTATTTAACTACTTTTGAACAAACAATATGTGAACAGTTGAGAGTGCAAAAGAAAAGCTTTAAACTAATAAATCAAAGGATTTGTAAATGCATACGTAAATATGTTGTACACTGTAGTCTTCAACATTGTCTTGAACACATGTTGCAAAGTAAAAAAAAAATCTATATGTAAAGAAGAGATATGCAGCAGAGCCTGCATTTAAATGTAAAAATTACTGACAATCAGGTTAATTTAATAGTGGCAGCAAAAATCATAATCACAATTAAAATCTAACCTCTTTTCTAGATATTATCAGTTGTGCCGATCAATGATCCTGATCAGCGTTCCATCATCATTCAGACTTTAAAGGCTTGGAAATAATTTATATCCACCAATAACCATACAGTAGGTCACACAATAAGGATCGTACACACATCTATCAGATCAATTATCAAGAAATGATCAATCCACATCTGATCGATAGGAACCAACCCGACATAACTGAGTCAATTTTCATAAAGTTTGGTCAATTTTGAACCAATATGAATTTTTAAAATTTCAACAAGGGATTTTTTTTCTCCCAAAAAATTTGGTCAAAATCTGTAAAGAATTTTTGATGTAATCCTGTTAACAGACAAACCAATAAATGCTGGTGAAAAGATAAGTATGTAGTAATATGATTACTTTGGTTTTGCTCAGTATGATTTTTTGTTTCTAATGATCATTAATTATTACAATAAAGGATTTAAAAAAGTTTATATATATATACATACACTAAAAAAAATTGTACTGACCCAAACGAAAGTAATCAGATTACAAATACACATTGAAGAGAAAATGCTTTTCTATTGATTCACTGAATCATAATGTACCCATGTTTCGTGAGGGTTTATTTTACTACCACTTTTCTCCTGTTCTCCATTTTAAACTGTTCCACAACCAGTACCGTGGCAGGTAGTGGGTGTGCAGACACACCAGTAGATTGATCACACAGTGTGGATTATAAGCCTTTTCACACCCTCACTCTAGTTCAATTCTTCCGCGTTAGGTCAAAGGTCAGAGGGATCAACTCTCTATGGCTGACTGTGTAGGAAGCGAGTCTGACAGAGATTTAGATTATTTTTGCCGTTGGAGGATTGATTCCAGAAAAGATGTTTTGCGCAAACGTAGCATTAGCCTCCAAGGCAGAAAGACAGAGTTAGCTGCTCAGGCTAATGCTGCACACATTCTGAAAATTCAGGTTTTGCCTGACGTTTCAACAGTGACCCAGGTTAGAGTCACATTTTGCAAACATGAATCAGTTGATCAGTGCTGTTTCACTTCATCAGAAAATACTTTATTTAAACAACCAATTAACAAATCCCATGAAGTTTACAGAGTATATAATTAATCAATTTTATTTGTCAAAATAAGTAAGTCGAGGTTATTTTGGCAAATGTATGTGTCCTGGCTACACTGCTTAGGCTCCATAAAGTGTTCTAGGTATATTGCACTGGTATGATGTACAGTACTAAACACAAAAGGTCAAAATAATGGTCAGATTTAAGTGATACAGTATATTCTGTTATTCCCTGTGTATTGTCACCATATCTGGTCTCAGGTCTAAATCAGAACAAAGAGTTCAGAACACATTAGTCCAGGTTTAAAGTCTTTACACTGGCTCCCAGTCAGCCTCAGAGGAAACTGTAAAGTTCTGCTGCTGGTTATAAATGTGTGAATGGGTTTGGTCCAGAATACATCAGTGAGATGTTAGTCAGGTATGAACCCAGCAGGTCTCTGAGATCTATGGACACAGGTCAGATAGTGGAGCCCAGAGCTCACAGTAACCATGGTGATGCTGTGTTTAGTTGTTATGCTGCAAAGAAGTGGAACAAACTGCAGCAGAGCTGAAGTCAACATCACATGTGAACATTTTTAAATCAAAGTTAAAGGAACTTTTTCTCCACTGCGTTTGATTTATGAGGAGATTTATGGTCATGTTGATGACTTTAAATGTTTTTATTGATGATTTTAAATGTTTTGCTGCCTACTTTAATGTTTTTATTCATTTTAAACTTGTCTGTTGCACTTTTTGATCATGTAAAGCACATTGAGTTGTCTTGTGTGTGAAATGCGCTATATAAATAAATCTTCCTTTCCTTACCACTACCATTAATATATATTCATTTATAATATTAAACAATATAATTTATATTCATATTTTATTATCACTATCAGCTAATCATAGATTACGCCAGCTAATTTTTCACGACTCCTCGTCCATTACCAAAAAAAAAAAAAAAAATCTGGTTCTGAGCATCGATGTGTACAGCCTGATCCGTTATATTCAATGAAACGTGTTCGTTGAAAACCGGTATAAGTGAGTGTAGTCTGAGTGTTGCACTTGCAATACACTGAATGTCAGATGGATAAGGCCTACCTTTATCGTACAAAAAGTCCGCTAAAAATCTCAGCGTATAGCACAAACAGCGTCGTGTTTATATTTTTATACCTCTTGACCTGTGACCACCACAGGTCGCGCATGCGCACTTCCAGAGTGTGAATAGGCTTATTGGCCTGGAGGGAGAGGCGTTAGCTACGTTAGCTCCGCTTCAATCTGGATCTGCACCGTCACCAAACACACTATAGCATTAGCTGAGTAACACCCATAGAACTATATGGACTAATACTCTGATTAAAAGCAGAGATTTTTATTTAACCAGTGTTTTGGACTCGTACAAAGGCCAGCGTGAAGAGTCGCTAAGGCTCGCCGTTAGCTGGTTTCGCCATGTTGTCGTCATTGGGCTGAGAGCTAATGGGTTAGCCCAGCCAGCTAGCAGGGCAGACAATACATATTAACCGACTGATTACACATCGAACGCTCATTCACGGTCTAGTGCAGGTTTACTTTATATATAAAAACCAACAACATTAGAGTAACTAGTAAAACACAAACCGTCGGAAAACCACCACACCACGATCGACCGTCTTCTTCCTCTACCAAACCTGGAAATGTGGAGGTGTGATTGTTGCTGTGCGCTGATTGGTTTATACCATGCCTAAGCAACCAGCTCTTGATAGCAATTGGCCAGATGAGCTGTCAATCAGTCAGAAGGCGGGGTATTTGCACCGTGTTTCCGGGTGGGAGAGCCTCAGCGCAGCCACATTTCAGCGGGAGTAGTTTGTTTGCGGAAAGGTAAAAACTCCATTATTAACAGACAACAGTTAGCTTTCATTAGTTCTGCTATTTCTGTCCAATGTTTTAAAACGCGTTCACGGTGTTTAAAGATGACCGTGTTAAGTCCCATAGGAACCAAGCTGATTAATTAATACGTTTAAAGATAGCAGCGGCTAACATTGATAAACACGTTAAAATCCGACTGACAGCAGTATTTAGCATCCACACAGACAGAAAGAGAACATTAGGTTAACATTGAGGAGCAACAGGAACAATTAAACACACTGTGATTGACACATTTAAACCCTGCTTAAGCTGATTACACTGAAATAAGTGTCTCACACCCACAAACAAACGCTCGCCCACGCATATCACACTGGTGTTCACACTTAAACACTGCACGCACAAACACACCAGAGGGGTATTCCATAAAGGAGGTTTAACAAACTCTGAGTCTATCCATAAACTCTAGGTCAACATACCCCTCCATGGTAAACTCTGTGTATCTGATTCATTACAGCTGGTATAAAGTGGATTAATCAACCCTGAGTATGTAAACCTTGGGTTACTGACGTGCATCAACGGTTAAACGAACTACCATGGTAACCACCCGGAAGAGAGTGATTTATTCACTCTGACGGTGAAATAAGCAGGTGTTTGAGGAATTTGAGCCTGTTCTAAAGGTGCGTTCACACTGAACTCACTTTCAGTGACTATAGTGGCTTAAATCACCGTGATTAGTCGTGCTTTTTGGTCCCTTCATCACTTTATCTCTTCAGTGTCGTGACGAGCGGTGAATAATATGAATAACTTTTTTTACTGTCGCCAGAATCATCTCAGCATCCAAAAACGTCATAAAAAAAGACTGAAGCGGGACGCAAAAACCCGCGATCCATCGCTTCCAAGAGCGGTGTCATAATGCACTGTGCCATCATAACTTCAAAGTAATGTGATCTATAGATCAAACTTTATAACAATATAAAACAACAATCGAGCCTTAAAAGTGTATTAATTTAAATGATCATCTCCTTTATATTATCTACAGGTTTGTATTCAGAGAACTTTACTACAGACGTCAGTAGATGTTTTAATGTAGATCAACCTCTGTGTTTCACTTAATGATCTACATCTACAATGTTAGAAAGAAAACTACTGTTTGTACAAAAAAACCCAAAAACATAGCAACACAACATTAGTAATGATGTGAACACGTCTGTGATGTTACTAATGTGTTTTAAGGAAGAGTGTCAAGGTTCATCAAAGTGTTCAGAAACGTGTTCAGGTGGGCGGAGCCAGGTAGAAACCCATGGTTTCTTCTATAAAACCTGCGACCAGGTTTAGTTCACGGACACTGTTGCCCTGGCAACGTACTCAGAACACACCTCACGTTTAGGAATGAGATACTCAGAGTTTGAACATAACCTACTTTATGGAATACCCCTCTGGTGCGCACACAAACACTTGTGGTGTGCGCACACAAACACTTGTGGTGTGCGCACACAAACACTTGGTGTAATCGTTATGATACTTCATACTATTTATGCAGTTCTTACAAAAGGAAAAACAGTTAATCCAATGAAATTATGTACTTTAAAATAACTGGAAATTTTTTTATATACGGTAAACTAAGAAAAAAAATGCATTCCAGATTAAATGTACGACAGGTCAGGAGTGAGCCACGTTAAAGAGAAAAGATTAAAACAAATTTTGATTAAACTATTTAAACTTGTATTTTAGGAGAATAAAGTCATACCTTTAAGAGATTAATGTGGTTATTTTAGTCTACATCAGAAGAGCTGAAGCCACCGAAAATGACAAACCTGGAGCATCTTGTTATACTTTAGTATATACTACTTTATTTTCGTAGATTTTTGTGCTTTTTCTTGTAAATATGAGTTTAACCCCGAAATTGTAGATTTATTTTTCTTTAAGATGGCTCTAATACTCCTAATACTGATTTAATTATGTTAAGGTTAAAAATGTTACTACTTACTAGTAGTACTAGTAGCTTCGATTAGCAGACGGTAGTGCGTGATGTCTATCGCCACCTTCTGGTTATGTTTGATTGTGCAAAAAGTATAAAAAGCACACAGAACCCCTGCAGCTGTAGTTCTGAATGTGAAATTATGCACAACAATCTGTCTGTCTTACTGTGGATGATGTTAAAAAAAGATTAAAATGCTTCAGCTCTGGGCTGGGTCTGGGTGTAAAAAAATGTTAGATTTCAATGAAAACTCAATATTTTATTTTCTAGTTATCATAATAGACTAACAATTAAAAACTAATTTATTTTAAATAAAATATAGATTTTGTATTATAACATGTTGCTTAAAAGAAGACATTGTTTGGTTTATTTGTAATTCACATGAAAACATGTCATTTGAAATAAAAATTAATTGATCCTATTGTTAAAAAAACAAAGAAAAAAACAATTTAAATAGTTTACATTTTTACATATACAGTATATACCTGTTTATTTCAGTGACATGTTATTGTTTTATTTCCCACAAATACTGCAAGGATTTATACATTTACTGTATTTATATATTTATTTTATATATTTACTGTATATATATATATATTTATATTTATCCTCTTTATCCTTTATTCTCTATCCTTTATTTATCCCTCATTCTTTATATTTATCATTATTATTATTATTGTTGCTAAGTTGTTCTTTGTTTTTTTTTTTGTGCACCAACTACCAAGACAAATTCCTTGTACTGTCCTTAAAACTGTACATGGCCATTAAAACATTTCTGATTTTGATTAATAATCAGTGATTTTTAGAACAAATAATATAAGGTTTATTGGACTAGAGGTCAAAACTTTTCTGTAATATGAATAAAAATGTAACATATGTGCATGGGTCATAAAATGAAAAACTAGTGCTGGTATAACTCAGGTATTATTCAGAGCTGGCCCTTTAAAGCTGGCAGAAACACAGATTTGACATTGACCAATCAAAACCCTTGTCACACAAACACTGCACACACAAACACTCTGCACACACACACAAACACTCTGCACACACACACACACGAACACTTTGCACACACACACACAAACACTCTACACGCGCACACACACACACACACACAAACACTCTGTGCACACACACACAAACACTCTGTGCACACACACACAAACACACTGCACACACACACACAAACACTACACGCGCAAACACACACACAAACACTACACGCGCAAACACACACAACCACTCTGCACACACATACAAACACTCTGTACACACACACACAAACACTCTACACACACACACACACACGCACACACACACAAACACTTTGCACACACACACACAAACACTCTACACGCGCACACACACACACACACACACACACACAAACACTGCACACGCAAAGACTCTACACACACACACAAACACTGCACACACACACACAAACAAACACTGCACACACACACACAAACACTACACGCGCAAACACACACAACCACTCTGCACACACATACAAACACTCTGTACACACACACACAAACACTCTACACACACACACACACAAACACTTTGCACACACACACACAAACACTCTACACGCGCACACACACACACACACACAAACACTCTGTGCACACACACACAAACACTGTGCACACACACAAACACTCTGTGCACACACACACAAACACTGCACACGCAAAGACTCTACACACACACACAAACACTGCACACACACACACAAACACTACACGCGCAAACACACACAACCACTCTGCACACACATACAAACACTCTACACACACACACACACAACCACTTTGCACACACACACACAAACACTCTACACGCGCGCACACACACACACACACACACACACAAACACTCTGTGCACACACACACAAACACTGTGCACACACACAAACACTCTGCACACACACACACACACACACACAAACACTATACACACACACAAACACTTTGCACACACACACACAAACACTCTACACACGCACACACACACACACAAACACTCTACACGCGCACACACACACACACAAACACTCTGTGCACACACACACAAACACTGTGCACACACACAAACACTCTGTGCACACACACACAAACACTGCACACGCAAAGACTCTACACACACACACAAACACTGCACACACACACACAAACACTACACGTGCACACACACAAACACTCTGTGCACACACACACAAACACTGTGCACACACACAAACACTCTGCACACACACACACACACACACACAAACACTATACACACACACAAACACTTTGCACACACACACACAAACACTCTACACACGCACACACACACACACAAACACTCTACACGCGCACACACACACACACAAACACTCTGTGCACACACACACAAACACTGTGCACACACACAAACACTGCACACGCAAAGACTCTACACACACACACAAACACTGCACACACACACACAAACACTACACGTGCACACACACAAACACTCTGTGCACACAAACACTCTGCACACACACACAAACACTACACGCGCAAACACACACAACCACTCTGCACACACATACAAACACTCTGTACACACACACACACAAACACTCTGTACACACACACACAAACACTCTGCACACACACACAAACACTCTGCACACACACACAAACACTCTGCGCACACACACACAAACACTCTGCGCTCACACACACAAACACTATACACACACACACAAACACTGCACACACAAACACTCTGCGCGCACACACAAACACTCTGCGCACACACACTAACGGTCATTGACACATAAATCCCACAATGCAACAAATTGATGCTGAAATTTGTTGCCAACGCTTTTAATAGTCGATTTGTATTGATTTGTTGTTGCAGCATTAATAATAATAATAATAATAATAGCAATAATAATATGGTCGATTATAATATATTATTATTTATTGCTATTATTAGGGTCAATTGCCAGCATTATATTATAATTATTTGTATTATTATTATTATAGTTGATTATATAATAATTAATATTACTGTTTTTATGGTCAATTGCATATTATATTATAATATAATGCAATCTACCCTAATAATAATAATATGATATTATATATATATCTAATAAAATAATTTCTATAATAAAATTATTATTATTATTATTATTAGGGTTGATTGCAATAGAATATAATAGTCCTTTATTAATCAACAAAGGGTAAATTCACTTTTGTAGCAACATAATACAAGAGCAGACAGTAGAAACCAAAATAGATATTAACATATAGAGGCTGACAGATGTTTTCTGTGGGTGAAATAAGAAATAAAATGACCTTGCTGCTTCTTAATCCTGTGTGATATTCTACATTATAAACCATCCACATACAGTCAATAATATGTTTGTTATTTCAGTATCAGTATGTGTTGTGTCGTAGGAAGCATGGCTCCTGAGCTGCACAACGTGGTGAATGCGGTTCAATCGTGGCTGATGTCGTCTCACCACATCCAGGTTCCCTTTGCGTGGCTGGAGGCGTGTGTGCAGTGGTTACAGCAGGAGGAGAGAGGAGCAGCAGGGCTGTCCCAGCAGCACATCAACCAGCAGGTACGTTAGCTTTAGACCATCACCCTCTGAAAAGGTTCTATGTTAGCTGAATCCAGTTATTCCATCACTACTGATTCATATTTCTATTAAAAAAAGATTCACGCAGGTGAAATTTGTTGCACATTGACTTTTTAAAGATGCTACGGTTCTCAAACATCTACATTCACCGAGTGAAAACATGTAAACTATCTCCTGCTTTGCATAAAAAACCTTAAAACAAACCATTCCAACAAAAAAGTTCAAATCTGATTTTCTCCTTAAAATAATAAAGTTAAAAACTACTAAATACTGAGGATTTATTCATCAGATGAACAACCTGATTCTAGAAAGAAAAATATGATTCAGAAATAAACTGACATTATTTGGAAAAAAACAGAATAGAAAATTAAATAGTGATTTTTTTTTTTAACTCTGTTTTAATAGATGAATCACATCATGTATGAGCGTTTCAGTCTTTAAAAGCTTACACACTCTGACCTGTATAATTTGTCACGTGATGGTTCCATGCAGTAGGTGTGAGTGAGGAGTGTAATGATGACATGTGTTGATCTGACACTAGACTGATCTGTTTTATGTTAATGTTGAGTCAGTTCTCCCAGCTGGTGATGTTGGTTAATGCTGATGCATCATTAGTCCCAACACACACACACACACACACACACACACACACACACACACACACACACACACACACACACACACACACACACACACACAGTATGTTAACCTGTCTGTCTGTGGTTCACAACATTAATAATGATTCATTTTTAGCCTTAAAAGGTTTTTTTTTTTACTGTCATGAACTCAGCGTGATATAAACAATTTTTATTTAAAGTGACCTACATGGTTCTTTACAGAGCAGTGAAGACATGAAAGGATAAAACTTATTTATTTATTAGTTTTAAATTAAACAAATGTGTAGGAAGTGGATGACAGTGTGTGTCAATGTTCCTCAAAACCTATAGGTTATTTGCAGAACCCCGGTTCTCTGAGTAATATGAGTGACATGTCTAACTTACTGGGGTTATGCAAATAACCTATAGTTCTCTTTCATAACATTTGTTTCAATGTCTTACTATGGGATATCATAGTTCCCGTATTGGAGACAAGCTTTTTATGCATTACCCAGCCTGCATGGCAAGCACTTTTCCAATTAGGACAGGAGAACCGCCCATGCCACGCATGGAGCAGAGACATCCACCCGGTAAAACCAGACAAAAGCGAGGGGCGAGGACCAGCTCGCTACAGCACGAATATCCTGAACAGATGTGGCTAAACCCTGAATCGCCAGCGGGCAGCTGCAGACCTTGACTCGTATAAGCCAATACAATTGCTTCCACCACCTAGTGCGACAGACGTTGCTTAGTAACAGACTCCCTTTTTGGGGCGGAGCCCAGGAGACGAAGAGCTGTTTTATTTTCCTGAAGCTGCCTGTCATATCCACGTAGGCGCGCACAGTTCGTACTGGACACAATAAATGAGGCCGCCGCTCACCCTGTGTGGCAGAGAAGGCCGTGAGGTCAATATGAGAACTCGAGCCCAACACTTTGGCACAAATGTTGGGTTGGGCTTCAGCACCATTCTCACTTTCCCTGGGAAGAACTGCATGATGAGTGCACTGACAATGCATGGATGTCACTGGCATGCTTAGCTGACGCTAAAGCCAGTAACAACACTGCCTTCAGGGACACAAACTTCAAGTTTGCTTGAACCACAGCCAAATCCCATGGCGGCACCTGTGGGCTAGACTCAAGGAGGAGTCTGCGTGCTTCTTTCATAAAGCGAACAATCAGCGGATGCTGACGAGCAGTTTTCTCCCCAAAGTCCACTTGACAGGCAGCAATAGCTGCCAGATACACCTTCACTGTGGAGAAAGCCCTACGTTTGTGAACCAGCTCTTGCAGAAATTACAAAATCACTCCCACGGAACATTGAAAGTCCAGATCTGTTCCACAACCTCCGGTTGCAGAATCCACTCCCCATAAATTGGTGCCCCCCTGGACAGCAGGTCTGCACCTGCGTTCAAGGCTCCCGGGATGTGCATTGCTCTCAGTGAGAGGAGGCGACCACAACTCCACAGGATCAGCCTGCGTGCCATCAGGTGCAACTGACGGGAGTGCAATCTGCTCTGGAGGTTGATGTATGCTACTGTGGTCGTATTGTCCATCCTCACCAGGACATGGTGGGCAATGAGGAACGTAAGGAAATGCCTCAGCATGAGAAACAGCACTGAGCGCTCCAAGTAATTGATGTGGGAGCGCTGGAGGCTCACATCCCAGCAACCTCTTACAGACTGTCTCTTGTGCACTGCGCCCCAGCCCGTCAGGCTGGCGTTTGTGGTCACCACCTTCCTAGATGTGACGGTGCCCATAGGCACTCCTTGCATCAGGAAAAGCGTTGCGCGCCAGTTGCGCAGAGCCCTGGCACACTCCGGTGTGACCATTACCCTCCATGCGCCATGATGCACCGGGTCCAGCCCACATGTGGCCACCCACAGCTGGAATTCCCGCATGTAAAGGCGACCAAGATGGGCCACAAGGATGGCTAACGCCATTAATCCGAGCAGCCAAAGACACGTCCTGATCTTCCCGGTTGGACAAGTGCAAGACACATTGTAAAGGTTTCCACCCGTGCAGCCGAAAGGCACGCCGTGAACGGCACTGAATGCAGGGATAGCCGCCAGAAAGACTCTCTTGCACCGGCTCCAACATGGTTTTTCCATGTTTATCACAAATACTAGGTCGCCTAGGTGATGCAACAGAATACGCGTGTGCGCTCTGGCCTCCGTCTCCGACTGTGTCAAAATCAGAATCAGAATTCCTTTTTTAATCCCAGGGGAAATTATGTTACAGCCACTTAAGAAAAAAATCACAAATAACAGAATAAAACGTTTAACAAAGATCAAAGAAAAAATACATGTTAAATAAGTGTATAATTAAGCAAAAGTCTGTTTAAAAATAAAGATCAGATACACACACATTACAGTAGTAAAAAATAAAGTAAGATTAATAATGATAATGATAATAATAATAATAATCAGCGGGGCCAACGCCGCTTCCGTGCACTATAAGTAGGTAAGTACATTTTATTTCTATAACGCTTCTCACAGATAATTCACAAAGTGCTGTACAGTCAAAAATGAAACTAAAACAGCAGCAACATCACAAAATAATAATAAAACACAAGATAATTTAAAACAACAGTAGGGACATCATAAAAGGTTAATAAAAATTAAAAGCAATTTAACCTAAAGCCTTTCTGAAAAGCTCTGTCTGTAGATGTTTTTTAAAAGAGCTCACACAGACAAGCTCACGGAGGGACTGGTGTAGGTTATTCCAGAGTCTTGGTGCTACTGCCTGGAACATAAGGTTACCCCTGGTTTTAAAATGTGTTTTTGGGATCATGAGGAGACCCTGGCCTGAGGACCGAAGGGTGCGCCCTGAAGTGTAGGGGTACAACAAGACAGAGATATATTGAGGGGCCTGACCATGCATCACACGGAAAGTCGGGACTAGAATTTTAAACTCAATAGGAAAATTACCTGGAAGCCAATGAAGGCCAGAAAGAATGGGGGTAATGTGAGATGTTCTGGGAGCACCGGATTCCTCACTTTAAAGATATTTCTCAGATGATAAAAACAGTTTTTAGTCAGTAGACAACAGTGACCCTCCAAAGACATTGATTTATCACCAAGAGAGTTCTTGATCAAAGGGAACTTTTTATCAGGAGAGATGCCAGAATTTATCTGCAGATAATTCAAAGTCAACCAATTTTTGACAGCAGATACACATTCCAGGAATTCAGATAAAAAGTGAAACTCAGAATCATTGAAAGAGCAAAACAGCTGAATATCATCAGCATAAAAATTATAAGACACATTTTTTTTTTTTTTTTTTAGACAGCAATGCATTTTTTTTTTGTTATTGCAATTAAATAAATTGCATTATTCTATTGCATAATTGTGAGCATCACCAGCCCTCCCTAAGGAAACGTAAGAAACACTTTATTAAAGGGAGAATATAAAAAGAGAGAGCAGTGTTACACCTAGGTGAGAGGGTGGGGGGGAGGTGGAGGGGGAAGAGAGCAGGGAGGAGCAATTCAAGGTAGAGAAATTGAAGGGTAGGGAAGAGTTGATTACTGTAAAGTGAGATGTGAAGCTGTAGGCATGAGGCTTAACTATAATGGTGGTGTCTGTGGGCAGAGGGAAGGAGTGAGTGGTAATACCTGAAACAGGTATTTAGGATCAACGTGTCTAAAGTTAAGTCCACGACAAGTTTTATCCCACAGTCAAGACATGCTTGTGCATTGTAAGGCAAGGCAAGGCAAATTTATTTGTATAGCGCATTTTATACACAAGACAAATCAATGTGCTTTACATGATAAATCATTCAATTGTTTCAAATCAATAAGAACATTTAAAAACATCAGTAAAATCAATTAAAATCATCAGTAAAATCAATTAAAATCATCAGTAAAATCAATTCAAATCATCAGTAAAATCAATTCAAATCATCAACAAACACATTACATCATCAACATGACCATAAATCTCTCTCAATCATACACAGTAGAGAAAAAAAGTTCCTTTAACTTTGATTTAAAAATGTTCACATGTGATGTTGACTTCAGCTCTGCTGCAGTTTGTTCCACTTCTTTGCAGCATAACAACTAAACACAGCATCACCATGGTTACTGTGAGCTCTGGGCTCCACTATCTGACCTGTGTCCATAGATCTCAGAGACCTGCTGGGTTCATACCTGACTAACATCTCACTGATGTATTCTGGACCAAACCCATTCACACATTTATAACCAGCAGCAGAACTTTACAGTCTCCTCTGAGGCTGACTGGGAGCCAGTGTAAAGACTTTAAAACTGGACTAATGTGTTCTGAACTCTTTGTTCTGATTTAGACCTGAGACCAGATATGGTGACAATACACAGGGAATAACAGAATATACTGTATCACTTAAATCTGACCATTATTTTGACCTTTTGTGTTTAGTACTGTACATCATACCAGTGCAATATACCTAGAACACTTTATGGAGCCTAAGCAGTGTAGCCAGGACGCATACATTTGCCAAAATAACCTCGACTTACTTATTTTGACAAATAAAATTGATTAATTATATACTCTGTAAACTTCATGGGATTTGTTAATTGGTTGTTTAAATAAAGTATTTTCTGATGAAGTGAAACAGCACTGATCAACTGATTCATGTTTGCAAAATGTGACTCTAACCTGGGTCACTGTTGAAACGTCAGGCAAAACCTGAATTTTCAGAATGTGTGCAGCATTAGCCTGAGCAGCTAACTCTGTCTTTCTGCCTTGGAGGCTAATGCTACGTTTGCGCAAAACATCTTTTATGGAATCAATCCTCCAACGGTGTCCATAGATCTCAGAGACCTGCTGGGTTCATACCTGACTAACATCTCACTGATGTATTCTGGACCAAACCCATTCACACATTTATAACCAGCAGCAGAACTTTACAGTCTTCTCTGAGGCTGACTGGGAGCCAGTGTAAAGACTTTAAAACTGGACTAATGTGTTCTGACCTCTTTGTTCTGGTTCAGACCTGAGCTGCAGCGTTTTGAACCAGCTGTAGATGTTTGATGAAGACCATTACAATAGTCCAGTCTGCTGGAGATAAAAGCATGGACCAGTTTCTCCTGATCTTTCTGAGTCATTAAACCTTTCACTCTGGAGATGTTCTTTAGGTGGTAGAAGATGTTTTTGTGATAGATTTGATCTGATGCTGAATGTCAGATCTGAGTCAATCAGAACACCAAGGTTTTTGACTTGGTCTTTATCTTCTAAAGATCCAGACTCAGATACTTGCTGACAGCAGTCCTCTTTTCATTGTTACCAAAGACAATCACCTCCATCTTGTCATGGTTTAGTTGAAGGAAGTTTTCACTCATCCATCAGTCACACAACACCTCAATGGGACCATAGTCATCTGGGTTCAGTGATAGATATAGTTGTGTGTCATCTGCGTAGCTCTGATAATCAACCTTACAGTTGTGTAAAATGTGTCCTAAAGGAAGCATATAAAGGCTAAACAGAAGAGGTCCAAGAACAGATCCCTGAGGAACCCCACAGGACATTGGTAATCTGTCAGATTCAAAGTTTCCAATGCTTACAAAATAACTTTGATCCTCCAAGTAGAACTTAAAACATTACTTTAACATTTAGTCCAACCCATGTTTACAATCTGTGCAACAAAATTGTATGATCTACAGTGTCAAATGCAGACTTAGATCCAATAGAATGAGAACAGATACTTTTCCTGAATCAGTGTTCAACCTTATGTCATTGATCACTTTGATCAGATCAGTTTCTGTGCTGTGATGAGAACCAAAACCTGACTGAAATTTATCAAATATTTTGTTGAATGTTAAGAATTGACTCAGTTGGTTGAAGACCACCTTCTCAATGATCTTGGCCATGAATGGAAGGTTCTGATTGGTCTATAGTTAGCCAGTATAGAGGCATCCAGTGTTCTCTTTTTTAACAGCGGTTTAACAGCAGCTACTTTCAGGGATTTTGGTACGGTGCCTGATTGGAATCATCAGTTAATTATCTGACACTAATCAGTGATAAATGACTTTACAACAGTTTTAAAGAAGTTTGAGGGTTTTGTGTCAAGGCAACATGTTGATGGATTCAGCTGCTGAACAGTTTCCTCTATTGTTTTTGGGTTCACTGTAATAAACTCTAACATTGTAGTTGACTCCTCCCTCAGTGGTTGAAGCTGTTCAAGCTTTTTGTTATTTTGCTGGTTTGTTCTGATGTTTGATCTTATTGATTGTATTTTTTCATTGAAATTTACAGCAAATTCATTGCATTTTCCAGCTGACAGTAATTCAGGGGCTATCTGATCTGGGGGGTTGTGAGCTTTTCAATTACAGAAAACAACGTGCGAGAGTTGTTGACATTTTTAGCAATAATTTCAGAAAAGTATTGCTGCCTTGCTTTGAACAACCCATCATTGAATTTACGTAGACTTATTTTGTACAGTTCTAGATGAATTTGGAGTTTTGTTGATCTCCATTTACGCTCAGCTCTTCTACAGTCAGATTTCAAATTCTGCATTATCTCAGTCCTCCTCCAAGGTGTTTTCTGTGTGTTTGGTTTTCTCTTAGTTTTGATTGGAGCCACCACATCTATGACATCACAGACTTTTGTATTAAACTCATCCAAAAGATCATCAACTGTCTCACCACTCAATGTTGGTGTCATTGCTATGGCTTCTATAAACTGTGCACTAGTGTTGTCATTTATGTACCTTTTCTTTAAACACACATAACTAGGGGGAACAGATGTTACAGTCTCTAGGTCAAAAAAGACACAGAAATGATCAGATAGAGCAAAGTCTCTTACATCAACAGCAGAGATATCAACACCTTTAGAGATAACCAGCTCCAAAGTGTGATCGTAGACCGATGTATGTGCAAGAAACTGCCACTGTAATCCTAAGTGCTGCCCCGGACTCGAGGACGCAGCCAGAATAGCAGAAAGAGTGGGGGCCAGGGAGCTTAGGCAACCCCCCCCGGCCGAGCATCCCCCCAGACGCCCCCAAGACACCAAGCCGAGAGGCAGCCACCGCCGCCCACATACACACCCGAGAAAGCACCTAGAAGCCGAGGAGCCAACACACTCCGCCACCGCCCTCAACCCCCAACCCCAAGGCCCCCCACCGACATCCACCCCCGCACCCATCCCGGCATGCAGCGCGTGCAAACCAGAGGCGGTACTTTGGGTACCGCCCGAGCAGGGGCCACCCCACACCGCACCCACTGGTATGCAGAAGATGAGACACATTTTTAAAACCATTGATCAACCGACCAAGAGGCATCAGATACAATAAAAACAAAACAGGCCCCAGAACAGAGCCCTGAACTACTCCACATAACAGGTTGTACATATTAGACATTACATCATTAAGAGCAACATTAAAAGTTCTTCCATTTATATAAGAGGTAAACCACTGGAGAACAGCACCAGAAAACCCCATCTCAGATTTAAGTGGATCAACCAGTATACTGTGATCTACTGTAACAAAGGCAGCTGTCAGATCAAAGGAGGAGTGATACTGGCCCTGATGTTTTGAACTTTGTTTACAAAGAATTTCAAAAAAATTTGAAGTCATCCTGTGTGTGCATCGACACATGGGGCGGTGGGGGTGGAACAAGGTTTTCAATAGTTTTAAACAAGACTTTGGGTTTTTTCTTATTTCTTGAAACTAGATCTGAGAAATAGACAGAGCGGGCGTGTTTTATTTTTTCATTTAGCTCTATTATCATGTCTTTAAGATGAAGTCTATGTACTTCTAATTTTGTGGCTTTCCACAAATGCTCCACCTTCTGGCAGCTTTTCCTGAAATTAGAAATAGCTTCATTTATCCACGAACACGGCTTTTTATGAGGACCTAGAGTGTTTTTAGCTGGTACTACTGTGGCCAAAGCAGTCAGACAATGATTACAGTAGTTTGACATAAACGAGTCAACAACAACACAACTAGTTGGGTTAAACGAAGCAGAAAACCCACTGGTTGCAGCTTCATTTAGAATGCGTCTCTGTTTTTTCACAGTGGAAGTAGTTCTTGCCAATGTAAATGACAGATTAAATAAAATACAGCAGTGGTCACTTATTTGTAAATCTTCAATGCTTAGTTGGTCAATTTTTGAACCAAAAAAAACAAACAAATCTTAAGTATGACCTTTTGTGTGCGTTGGACCCGACACATGTTGCACAAAGTGAAAAGAGTCCATAAGAGACACAAACTCGGCTGCCATAGGACAGGAAGAGTTATCAACATGGAGATTAAAATCACCAAGAAATAAACGAGCAGGACCAGGTGGTTGGTAAATTAAAATACAGTAAAAAGAGTGTTTGTTTCCAACCTTACACGTCTGGAGCTTGAAGGAGTTGAAAGTGTCCGTTTCTATCAGTCTGCAGGAGAAAGTATTCCGGCACACGAGCGTCAAAACGCCACCATGACGCGTGACCCGAAGAGTCCCAAACACGAAGCAGTCCGGAGGGCACAGCTCATTCAGATGAACAAACTCATCCTCCCGCTGCCAGGTCTCCAAAAGGTCCATCAGATCCAGCTCATGGCGCATAAAGAGGTCCCTCAGGAGATGAGCTTTGTTTGCTAGAGATCTAGCGTTCTGAAAGCACAGGCATAGTCAGTTCCTCATTAACCTGTGGAGAGCTGCGGCACAGCGGTCATAGGCATCCATGGTTCACGCCGCGGTGCTGAGAACGGCGACTGTGCAGCGGCGCTGCCAGCGTCAGATGACGCAGGCCAGCGTTCAGACGCACGGGAGCCACAGGCTGGATCCACCGTCAAAAGCAGGAACCGAGGCTAAGTGAGGAGGAAGTCTGGATGCTTGGTCCTCAAAGTTGTGATAAAAATGTACCTCGTGTGAACAATTTAAGTCCATAAGTGCCTGACAGTCATAAACCAGCAACGCAGTGACATTCTGGTACAAAAATCCAAAAAAAACAACAATAAGGAACAGCTCCAGTAGAGCAAGCAGACTACAGCTGAAACACGCTAGCGACATTTTTCCCATATTGTTTCCTCAGCAGTGCTATACAAGCACCCTTGAGCTCAGTGAGAGGCCAAAGGGGAGGACCTGTACTCGTAACATATCTCCTGAAAAGCGATCCGTTGGTACTTTATGTGGGGAGTATATATCAGGATTTGGAATGCACATCTTTCAGGTTGACAGACGTGAACCAAACGTTCTGACACACCATGCGCAGCAGGGAGACGTGCGTAAGCGTCTTGAACCTGTATTTCATGAGATATCTGTTGAGAGCACATTAATCTAGGACAGGGCAAATCCCAGACCTTAGGGCCTGTGAGTGTAGGATGCCGGTGAAACGAGGAGGGACATCTGCAAACTGCAGTCTGTATCCTCCTGTTATCATCCCTATCACCCTGGACGTGGCTGCGAGCTCGGCCCATCTCCTCCCCTTGGGGTAGAGAGTGGATGCCTGCAGCTGCCCATCCACTGAGAGAGGCCTCGACCGCGGTGCGGTGGCGCCCTCTAGCGATGGAACTATGCCAATGCCCCCGAGGGGAGCAACGTCCGCAGCGTGATGGCGGAGACCCCACCATTCCTTGCTCGGTGGGGGCACAGCCCACCCACCAAGAGGGAACACCATGGTAACCAGAGTGCTACTGGTTACCTTTCAGTGCAACATTGAAAAGGCTTCGGTCTGACGCAGCGTAGCGTTCCGAACAATGTGTAATCAATATACTGGTACGGCGGTATATTAAAGATGTATATCATAAAGAAAATATCTACTGGTATTTGGTATGAATCAGTATACCGCCCAGCCCTATAGTGATGATAAATATACATTCTGTATGTATCCGAGTCCTGATCGGGAGATAACGTCCGATTCCGAGTCTGAAACCACGTGATCGGGCCTGATTTCCGATCACGTGATTGGATTGGGACATCCTTACACATCAGGTTGCTTGCTTCTTCTTTCTGGCCTAGTTGGGGGTCTTAAACTGTGTGCCTTGAAGAGCCAGGAAAGCCTTACGGCAAGCAGGTGGAGACTGGATAGGGGACTTTCTGGGTAGGCAGAAGCAGAGAGCCTTGTTATCCTTCTGCTTGGCCTTACAGCTGTGGTGGCAAAATTAATAAATTATATTTACTCATAGATCTTACTCAATTAAATGTATGCCTGCCTCGTGATATAACTTTCAATCACTCTCTTTTTCTGTTTTTCTTCCTTGGGAAGGTCAGAAACTCTCACATGCCTCACTTGATAAACACAGCTGCAACTCAAGGTTGGTCAGCACCCACAGACGCTCACACACACACACACACACACACACACACACCCACAGACGCTCACACACACACACACACACACACACACACACACACACACACACACACACATACAATACACACACCCCCAATACACACTCACTCACACACCTACGTACATCTATGCATATGACTATCATATGCAATACCGGGAGTGCCAAGCCCACGGGACAAGCAGATCTCTCTTTCTGTCCTATCTTCTGGGGTGGGGCTATCAATCTGTAAAATGTACTATGTGAACGGTTTCCAGTTAGTTCTGTGCTTTTCCCTCTGACCGGCCGGTCACATCTCCCTCATCCATCCTGCTTGTACTCCCTTTTTTTATTTAGTTTAGAATAAATAATTTTTTTATTACTTCATCACCTTTTTCAGTCTGGTTCTTAACATTTATCAACGCAGAGCATCTATCACAAGTTAAAGCCGAGGTAACCGTACATTTTCCCCGACACAGCGCTTTTGCATAGAGGCCAGCGCGGAGCCGAAAATCCCCTCTGGAATGATGGGCATGTCCAGGATGCTGCCCCTCTCAGTCTCTGACAGGTTTGCCAGGTCAAGCCAGTGGTCCCGCTCCTGGAGGACCATGGCCCCCATCGCTAACCCAGTGGCCTGGGCTGCACAGCGCTGGACACGGAGGCACAGGTCGGTGACCACTGACATCTCCTCCCACCTGACCGGGTCCTGAGTCGGCCCAAGGTTGTCACAGAGCTCCGCCTGGTATGCCATGAGCAGCAACAACACGTTGAGTGCTCTGGCCAAGAGTGTCTCAGCCTTGTAGGAGCGCTCCATCAGGGTTGACTGTAAGCGGTTGGACTTGGCTGGCAGGCTCGGCCTCCGAGGGGACATAACAGACGGCCACAGGAGCAGGTTTGCTGTGACCAGCGGTTCCACCTGGGGCATGCGGAGCAGGCCCAGACTCTCCATAGCCTCACAGTCAAAGGACGGAGCGCCCGGCACCAACAGCTCCTGCTGCTGAATGGTTGGTCCTTTCAGGAACGTGCCACCTCATCCAGCAGCTCCGGGAAGACAGGGAGCAGTTGCTTCGCCAGACCCCTGGTCGCGGGGAACCGCTTCCCCTCTTAACAGCACCTGGTTGTCTCGGTCACTACGGCGGGCAAGGAGATGGCCATTCGAGCAGCGGGGCGTCTGTACACATTCAATATGTCTAAGCCAGGAAGAGGAGAAGCTGGCGTGCTTCCCTCAGCTCCCTCCATTGAGGCAACAGAAGCGACGAAAATGTCGTCCTCCTCTTTGTCCTCTGAAATGAGGAGTTCAGAAGTAATGTCATCATCATCCCAACACCAACTCCCTACGCCTGGCGACCATGGTGGGGTGGTGAGGGTGGTGTCGTAACTGAGCCGCTGGTGTGTTATGGTATGAGTGAAGCGGTGAGCCGAGCCAAAAACAAGTGTCAGCGGTCGGCCCTCGACGGCTGTGCAGGGCCTTGAAGCAGTGTTACACCAAGCATGGAGAGCAGGGAAAACACTGGTTGACCTGGTGTGGTCGACACCAGAAAAAAAGCATTAAACAGCAGCGTCAGGCGACGGAATCCAGAAAAGGGTCCACCTGTGGACGGTAAAGCTGCTGCAAGGGGAGATGACTCTGAGTGAGAAGAGGTTTTTGAATTGTGTTATATTCTCTTCCCCCTCTACTTATAGTAGGAGGGACTACCTGCGGCCGATGAATACATTTCACCAGCAAATCAGATTTGGCGTAATGAGATTGGGCTTCTGAGATATGACAAGAATGTGTATATCCCATAGTGAGACATCAAAATGAATGTTATGAAAGAGAACTGTTGTTGTTTAAAATTTTTGAGAAATTTAAATAAAACTGAAGAATAGAATTTGAATGATGGACAGTGGTTGACGCGCTTTACTTTCTGATCAATATCTGTTTTAGAATGTTGTAAAATAATATGCTGTATATGTATATATATATAAGTATACAGTGTATGTCTCATTTTGAGGCTTATTGTTCATATAAATGACTCCAGACACATTTGTTTCAAAGTGACAAAGTGTAATTTTTAATCTAAAGAACATTATGAGATGTTTGTGTCTGTTTCAGGTTCTTGATCAGTGGCTATTGACTGACCTCAGAGACCTGGACTATCCTGTCCTCCCTGAAGGTCTCTCCCAGGCTCAGAAGACAGAGCTCAGTGGTTCCTTCTGTGTCCAGGTAGAACTCATCATAGACGTGTTTATACAGTCCTCATCAAGAGGAAAGAAGGTAGAACTAGATCAAAGCACACCAAGCACAGTTAAAACACAGTTTATGAACTATGAGATGATAAAGGCTTCAGCTGGACTTAAACAACCAAAGCTACAGCAGCTACGTTAATGCATATTGAAACAGAAGAAAATGTTTTTTTCTTTTTCTTTTCACAATTTTCTGGTGCAGGAGAAGAAATTAAGATAGAAGAGGGTTGTTCTGAGCTGTATTCTACAAGAAAACCATCAGTTAGTTTTTTTCTGTGTGACAATCAGAGAATGAGCAAGACCTGATGGTCCTGTCCTCTGGAGCTGGATTTACTTTCAGCACAATAACTTATCTTAACTGGATTTAATTAGTGTGTGCTATACTACGCTGCTGGATAACTTTTTAACAGGCTAAATCATCATGGTAACTTAGGCTAAATCACCATGGTTACTGAGACTAAATCCAGGATATACTTCAGAGGACAGGCTCTTAAGAAAAAAGCTCTTACTTTCGTCCAAACTCTACTTTTCACTTTATTTGATAAAAGTTAATATTGAAGAAATGGATCCACAGGCAGTGCTCAGTGTTAACTCTGTGTGTGTGTGTAGGTGGACTCCCTCCTAGATGTCAGTCAGCCTGCCTACAGTCAGCTGTTAAAGTCCAGAGGCACTGATTGCTCCAATGATGAGGTGTCAGCGCTCACACTGACCAATCAGAGTCCGTGGGAGGCCAAGCCAACACGGATGCTCCTGCTACAGGTCATTATCACACTTTATCATTTCACTGCTTTGAGACATGATTAGTTGTTTCTTTAGTTTAAACTCTATCAGCTGATACTTTAGATACTTTTACTCATCATTAAACACCAGGGTTTACTCTAGTACTTTTAGACATGATGACTGCATCACTGGGATGTGATTGAACATGTTAGGGCTTATCACTGCCTTAAATGTTAAAAAGAATGATTTTGTCTGGATAATTTAGATCAAGTTGATCAAAACTTAATCAATGAAGCTGATCAGATTGAATAAACCATTGATCCCTGAGGTGACATTACACCCCCACAAACGGCTGATGCGCGTACATGTGAGAGTGCCGGGTTATACATGCTGAGAGTTGCGACTTTGGTGTTGCAAAACGTTTTTTTGTGGTACTTCCGGGTCTCTTTTTTTATCTCGCAACAACCTGTGCAGCTCCACGATGATTATCATTTGTTCTGTGCAAGGGTGAGTGTTTCTTCTCATATTATTATTATACACGGCTGGTGCGCGTGAGAGTGCCGGGATGTACTGTACATGCTTACATGCTGAAAGCACAAAGAGCCGTTTAGAGAGAGAATTGCGACTTTGGTGTTGCAAAACGTTTATTTTTCATGGTACAGTAGTCTCGTTTATCTCTGGGGTTATGTTCTAAAAATAAACTGCAATAGGAAAAATCGGCGAAGTAGTCAGCTTTTTTTTTACTATTATTATACATGTTTTAAGGCTGTAAAACCCCTCACCACACATTTTATACACTTTTCTCAGACAGGAATTAACATTTCTCTCTTTTTTAAACATTCAACCCTTTATAGATTTTAAAACTTAAACCTGTTTTTAAACATACAACAGAGTCACTGCTAGTGATCAGACATTGATGCCGAACGCTTTCAGAGTCTTTGTTGACAATGACGTCAGGCCATCAACACAGACACTGGTCTGTTCACCCATTCAACCATGGAGTAGAAGCTGTGTGTGACCACCTGGAGCTGTAGGACACGCCCTTTATAACCAGAACTAATGAGGATTAGGTGTGGAGGAGAATCAGTGAGGAGGTGGTAGTAGCAGGTAAAAGTTCTCTCTGTAGCACTGAGCTAGCATAGCATTAGCCGCTAATCACACCGGCTTTTTTCACTAGTGGTTTATGTTTGAGAGGAGAAAAAGGAGCACAGCTCCTCACTTCAGCAGGCAGTGAAACTCACTGAGTTGGATGTGTCGCTGGTGGGTGAACGCAGCATTAGCCAATCAGGATGCAGAACACAATGTGTGTTCATATGCTGTAAAAAAAATGCATCCAAAATTGCACTGTAAAAAAAAATCCATGAAACACAGAGGCCGCGAAAGGTGAACCGCAATTTAGTGAGGGAATACTGTACTTCCAGGTCTCTGCGTGCATGTGTGAGAGTGAACCCACGGAGGAGAGATGTGTGTGCGTGCCTATGAATAGAGTCCGCCACGGCATCCGAACAAGAAATGGTAAATGCTAAATAAATAGTTTTAGTCATACAAAATTATATGTCTTTTATCATATCCAACCTTCAAACACATAGTCATTTAAGATAAGATAAGATAATCCTTTATTGATCTCACAATGGAGAAATTTACTTGTTACATTTGGCATTAAGTAAGATCACTCAGGGTGTGCAGAATAGACAAGAAATGTGCAGACAGTTAAATAGTAAAAAGAGGTATCTTATGTACAGTAAGTAAAAGCAAACATCTTAAGGGGATGGAGTTATAACAATCAGGAAATAAGAATAAATACAAATAAAATAAAAGTTAGAACAGACTATAAAAACTAGAATATCAAAGTTTACAGTTCTCGTGCAGGTTGTCAGTAAGTGATGCTGGTACAGGGAATAAAGTGGGGTAATTATTGCACATGTTACTTTAGGGTCTTGTTGTACAGTGTAACAGCAGTGGGGATGAAGGCCTTGTGGTAGCGCTCCTTCTTGCACTGAGGGTGTCTCAGTCTGCCACTGAGAGATGTTGTAGATGTGGCTGAGGACCTCAGAGAGCTGGTCTGCACAGGTCCTCAGCAGCCTGGGACTGATACCGTCTGGTCCTGCAGCTTTCCTCTGTTTCAGTCGCCTTAGCTCTCTCCTCACCTGGTCCGGTGTGATGGAGAGGGGGGAGTGAGGGTGGACTGCTGGGGGTGGGGCAGGTGCTGGAGGAAGTCCGTATGGTAGGGGCTGGAGACGTGGGTGCAGGGGGGCTGGAGGCAGGTGAAGGTCATCGGGGGAGGGGGGCAGTGTCCACTGGGCTGGAGATGAGTGAAGAGGTGGGAGCAGGGAGGGGGCAGAGGGAGTGAGGGGAGAATCATAACGGTTGAAGTGTTTGTTGAATTCATCCGCCGACTGGTCTCCATCAGCTGTCACTCTGTCTATATCCCGAGATGTTCTTTAGTCCCTCTCCTCCAGCTTCTCCCCACAGTCCTTCTTGGCCTTCCTGATCCTCCACTGGAGCTCGTGCTGGACTCTTCTCTGCTCCTCTCTGTCCCCTGATTAGAAAGCCCCTTTCTTCTGGTTCAGGAGGGCTTTAAGCTCAGGAGTCACCCAGGGTTGGTTGTTGGAGAAACACCGTAACTTCCGGGTCGGTACAGTGTTGTCCACGCAGAAGTTGTAGAAGATGTAGTCCGTAATGCAGTGGGTCAGGGCATCGATGTCGTCTCCATGAGAGCTGCAGATCACGTTCCAGTCTGTGGTTTGGAAACAGTCTCTCAGTCTCTCATCTGCCTCTTCAATCCACACTTTCACGGACCTCTTCTGTGCTGGCTCCCTTCGCACCTTGGGTGTGTATTCAGGCCGCAGTATTACCAGGTGGTGGTCTGAGCGTCCGAGCGGGGGGAGGGGGGCAGAGGTGTAAGCAATCTTCACGTTAGCATACAGTAGGTCCAGGGTCTTATTGTTCCTCGTGTGGCACTTTACATACTGTGTGAATGTGGGGATAGTGGCGGAGAGAGAGGCATGATTAAAGTCACCAGTGATGAGGGTCACGGTGCTGTGGATGCGATCGCAGGCTTCCGCGGCATCAGCCATATTTAACAACTCTACTTAAGCTCCTCCCACTATATATATATTCTTTTTCTGTTATTTTTTTTTTTTCCTCACAGGACTTGAAAACCAATATTTTCTGAAAACAATGATAAAATGTTTCTTTTAAAAAACGGAATATAAATGTTATGTGAAATTGACAAAAGAAATCCTATATTCCCCTATAGTGTGTGTGTGTGCGTGTGTGTGCGTGTGTGCGCGCGTGTGTGCGCGTGTGTGCGCGTGTGTGTGCGCGTGTGCGCGCGTGTGTGTGTGTGTGTGTGCGTGTGGCATACAGAATGATGGACTATAATTTCCACTCTAACACACTTGTCACTGCTGTGATTCTTCAGGGAAAAATCTGCGTTGCTTGGAAACGTGGCTGATTTTGACATTTTCTGCTTCTTGGACCTTTTTGTGTAAAGTCTTCTCACGTCTCACTTCTCAGAGTAATGTGAAAACCTGTGGTCTTTTAAAACAAAGAATTAATGGTTAAAGATGTTATTTAAGCTTCAGTCAAAGATTTTTGACACATTGTTGGTAAAAGTCCATATTAATGTAGAGTCTGCTCTGGCTGGAATAAATCATTTAAATCATTGTTATTTTATATCACCTCAGACACTAAAAGATTAATATAAAACACGAACAGACAAACATATGTATCTTTCATCTATGAAATGTAGATGCAGTATTTTGTATTACTCTTTCCCAATTTATTTATTGTAATACATGTAATATGTATTTCTTCTAACTAGTTCAGTGCCCGTCAGAAGTATGTATAGTGGGAGGGGCTTAAGTAGAGTTAATTATGACCAAATGAGTATGTGTTAGAAGGTTGTATGTACATAGAGGTGTACATACTGTACTCTGTAGTGTTATAAAGGGTTTTATTTGTCTGCAAAATAAAATAGTGTGTGTGAGTTATCTGGTTTAATTATATGAGACATGAATATGATAAATGTGTTTGTTGTTTTTTTTACTCATTTTTATATTTTTTTCATTTGGTGTATTTTTCTGTAATGTATGTTTTTTTGCAGTCATTATGTGTATGTGTGTTTCTTTCTGTTGTGTTTTTGTGTATTTTTTGTATAATTATTGTTTTTTTGTTGCCATTGTAGTGATTCTGGAATCATTTTGTGTATTTTTTGTATAAATATTTAGTTTAGTGTATTTTGAGTCATTTTCATATTTTTGTTGTCGTTTGGTGTGTGTTTGGGGAGAAGTCCACAGAAGCTCTGGCACACACTGAGCTGTGTAATGAAATAGATATAGATGGTGCTCTAGCGCCCCCTCACACTCTGAGGTCAAAAGCTGAATAGGTTTCATTTCTGCGCCGTCCAGAAGTAAAATAAAATTAAAATAAACATTTTGAAATCACCAAATTACTTCAAAATAACAGATGCACAAACTCGGGGTATTTGGAACCCTTTGACTAAGTTTCAGGTGGAACATTCACCACGTCGGAGAGATATTTGCTCCACACACGCGCGCACACACACACACAGACCTCTCTTGAATTATAGTATAGAAATTTGATATGTATTTTTTTTAATATATGTAATATGTGTCAAAAGAGCTATTTGGCCTCATCTCACATGGATTAAAGTCCTTCCAGAGGAAGGACTTTAAAAAATATCTTTTTAATGAAGACAACATAGTGTCTAAAATTCTATACAGGTAAAATTATATTGGATAATGTTATGTAAAGAGTGTTTTTTTTAGACAATGTATTTGAAGGGAAACAAAAATAACTTGGATTTGATAACACATAATGTCAGTCAACACATGCTAATTGCTAATATCTTGCCACACATAAAACATCCATATAAGCATATTGGCAGTTAAATTAATCTGTCCCCACACAATTAAAATGTATATTTTCTTCCAGAATGTTCTTTTTGTTGGTTTAGTTTCTTACCAGGGATTTAAAACTTAAGGTTAGCTACAGGTGGAAAGTTGATGGTCTGTAGATGTTGCAGGAGGTGAAGTAGGAATGTGGTAGAGTTATTGCACAATGTGATTTATTTCAGGTTAACAAATTGTTATATCTTGATTTTATTTGGTGTCAAAATCATTAATCATTAAAACCATCTGTAAGAGGTGATTGAACTAGACGAGGCTACCAAAGATCGAAAGCCAAGTGGCGGTGCTGGAGCCCCAGTGGTCGTATGATGCAGACCATTAAGTGTGTGGGGTGGGTGATGGGGCAGTGGGTAAAACCTGCCTGCTGATCGCCTATACAACAAACGCCTTCCCTGAGGAGTACATCCCCACTGTGTTTGATAATTACAGCGCTCACATCAGCGTCGATGGCCGCACCGTGAGTCTCAACCTGTGGGACACGGCGGGCCAGGAGGAGTACGATCGCCTGTGCACCCTTTCATACCCACAGACCAACGTTTTCATCATCTGTTTTTCCATCGGCAGCCCCTCCCCCCACGCCAATGTTGGGCACAAATGGCACCCCGAGGTGTCCCACCACTGCCCCAGTGTTCCCATTCTACTGGTAGGCACGAAGCAGGACCTCCGAGGCGACGCAGATACGGTGAAGAAGCTGAAGGAGCAGGGTCTCGCTCCAACCACCCAGCAGCAGGGCAACTCTTTGGCCAAGCAGATCGGAGCAGTTAAATACATGGAGTGTTCTGCGTTGCTACATGTGGTGTCAGGGAGGTTTTTGCTGAAGCTGTCAGGGCAGTGTTGTATCCCGTCACAAAAAAGAATACCAAGAAGTGTGTGCTCTTGTAATAAATGGTTCCCATGGCTAAACTGTGGAGCGGAATGATGGCCTGTGGATGCAAAGGAAGGCTGAGAAACAGGTCAACATTGTAAGACATCTAGTAGCTCTCCTGTTACTCCTTTCCTAACTTTTCATCTCCTGGAGGATCTCATCACGTCATCACCAAAGTGACTATGCCTAACTGGCGGCTACCGACAGTATCTCTTTTTTTTTTTTCTTACATTTTAACTTTTGATATTTACACATTTTCAGTTTTACGTCTGTTCTAATTTCATAGTTGCTCTGCTTTGCCTTGAAAATGCTGATTGTTGTTGCTACAAGCCATAACATTCAAATCATCTAAACAAGCTTCAATGTTTGACTGGAGAAAAAAGATCTGCCTATGTTCAGGTAGACAGCTAATGACTACCTCAAGTTCTCACCTAGGTTGCATCTCATTAATCCCAAGTGGCAGTCTCATCAAGTGGCTTTGACTTTCCTATGTATTGAAATGAAAAGCCATGAGAAAGGTGAACAAGTTTGTATTTTAACTCCCTCGAGTCCAGACAAAACGTAACGACTCCTGGGCAAATGCCAGTATCCCCTGTAACCAGAATACACAAAAGAAAGTTTAAATTCCCAAGTTGAAAGTTCCCTTGTGCTGGATGTGATGTGCCGTCTGCAAGGATTTCCTCCTCCAGCTTGCTGCCCAACAGTTAACAGACCCTTGAAGATAAACCGGACCCATTAAAAGCAGCCAAGCATTTGCAGAGGAGTGCTCATAAGTCTTCTGCCAAATTACCGTTCACTGGAATGAGACTTCTTGAGCCAGCAGATTGTAGTTCAAGTCTACGTCTAAGCTCCAAGTGCTACCAGAAACGTGCCTAAAAATCACCTTTACAGGGTGAGGCCATGGAGACGGTTTTGTCTATTTAGTGTTTTTTAAACCTTCAGTTGCGGTTGTGGTCAAATTTGAATATATTTTTTAAAAGGCTTTTCTCTATTAGATCAATAAGTTGTGTTAAAAATACTCAAATTTAAAACCACACCGTTATTACACGTCCCTTTTTATTAATGACATTATTGTCTTCAATTTTTGAATGTCAGGCTTTGACCACTGTGTAACTTGTATTCTTTACCTTTTTATCCTGTGTAGTCTTGGTTTAAGGAACAATCATTTCAGTGGAGTACTGCCAAAGCCAGGCCTTTTATCAACCAGTAAATTGCAATGTTCTCGGTGCACGCTGAGAGAGCCTTCCATTTGGTCAGGTGCCTTATCTCTACGAAAGACCATAGCAGCAATTATGTCAAACCCAAAGCGTCTCACTAAAGTGCCACGAAGTCTCAGGCAGAGATTGGAGTGCGGATCAGGTTGACTATTTTTATTCTAACTTTCAGAAGCTTCCTGGCTCACTTACTGTACATTTCCTACTATGACTGTTTGTATTTATGTGCGGCGCACTAGTGACCCACAGCTGATTGTGGCTCACACCTGTGCGCCAGTGGAAGGCAAGACATTTTTAAATACAATTTTAGTTAATGTGCTTCAGTTTGAACTAGGGCCAGTGGAAAGTCAGTATAGCTCAAGAGAAATACAAGCAGTGATTGTGACAGCAGCGATATGGTGTGAAAACGGTCAAAAAAAAGATGTGTGAAGATGTCCAAGATAGATATGAGAAGGGATAAATGTAAGTGCATGACGGATGCTACCGGTCCAAGGTTTGGACACACAGACTCATTAAAAGGAAATGAGAAGGTGTAGTCCAACTTTTAACTGGTAGGGTATGTTTGTCATCTGCAGAGAGCTTGTGTATTTTTTTTTCTTTATTTTTTTTACTTGCCATGACCAACTTTACTCCGTATAATGCTGTTCATGTGGGCTCTCTGTCTGTGTTTTGAAGCTGTGTGCTGCAGTGTGCGTGGTACTACGCTTTTACACTGGGAACTTGATGTGTAGAAATCTGTCATTTTATAAATAACAAAAGCATATTTGTATAAAATGAACTAACTGAGATGATGATGTCAGTCCTGTTTCTGTGGAAAAACCCTGGAACCAAACATAACAACCCTGGATCAATCTGACACTGAGAATGTTCATGTACATACCTTTAATTTAAATGTTCTCCTGCACTACTTATCAATGCTCTACTGCACTATTTTCCTTTTATTATTATTATATTTTATTATTATCTTTCTTTTCTATTATTTTTTTCCTTCTTTTTATCTTATTTTTTTTTAATTTTTTATTTTGTATTTGTTTATTTTTTTTATACTATTATTATTATTATTATTATTATTATTATCATCTTGTTATTTGCACATTCTAGTCTAACTACTGTTTATATTTATACTTATGTTTATACTTATCATCTCTTCTAGTTGATTGTTTATTATTGAATGTTTTCACTATTGGAGAGAGCACAGTTGACCGAGTCAAATTCCTCGTGTGTACAACATACACTTGGCCAATAAAGATGATTCTGATTCTGATTCTGATTTTAAATTATGCCAAATAAAATAGAGGTTAAAACCCAAAAAAAAAAACATCTGTAAGAAAATAATTTCAATATTTTTGACAGCTATAGGGAGTCATTATAAAAGAGCCACATGAGGCTCCAGAGCCGCAGGTTGCAGACCTCTGGTATAGAGTTAATTATGACCAATGAGTATGTGTGAAGGTTGGATGTACATAGAGGTGTACACACTCTGTTCTCTGTAGTGTTATAAAGGGTTTATATGTGGGTGTAAAGTGTCTTGTGAATTAATTTGTGTTGTTTGTTGATATGTATGTAGTGTTGTGTCTCCTATGGACCATACATGTGTCCGAAATGAAGTTTGATGATGATAAATTTGGGTAATTTAGCATTTTTCCTGTGTAATAAGTTGTGTTATTTGGGCTGAACGATTTTAGAAAACAATCTAATTGCGATTTTTTTTCTTTAATATTGCGATTTTCATTTAATATGCAATTATTTTTTCAAGGGCCTCTTGATTGTATTGTATGTATTTTTAAGGAACATAAGCAATAAATCAATCTGTTTCATCATAAACAATTTCAGATGTATTTAAACTTTAAATAGATATTGATTTTAAAGGGGACATATGGTTTTAAATCCTTCCTTTTTACAAATAAATCATACAGTTATGGTCTATATAAAGCAGAACTGCAATGCTTGGGTCTGAATTCCTCATTATTATAGCTCCACCCCTTTTCTACCCTTTTCTGATGTGCTTCTGAGAGCAACTCATTTTGGTGCTGTCTCTTTAAATGCAAATGAGACACTCCATACCCCGCCCCCTCTTCAGGTTAAACTCCACCCTGCTCGGCCATTTTTGTAGTTTGATAGAAGAGATACGATTATGTAGCGGCGCAGAAAAAGTTTATTCACACATTATTTACACAATGTCAACAACGTTAGACTTGTCCATCCAGCCTTACATGTTTGAGCCAGAGTCTGACCCAGTGGAGCGAGATGAAAAAAATGATGATGAACCTGCAGAACCCTAACAAGTGAGCTAACACAAGCGCCAAGCTAACGTCACGAAATGCATTTTAATACAGTCTTTTCAGAGACAAAAACGTCAAAGTGAAATGACTAATGAAAACTTTAGACTTAAATTAAATCACGTAGGCCATATCATCAAGGATCTAAAACGAGCACACAGCGCTAACATATGAAGACGGTGCTAATGCTAATGCTAACAAAACAATGACAGGGACGTCTTATCATCACACTTTTTAGCGTTATTTACAGCTTACCGAAGTGCTCTGTTCATCGTCTCCAAAGATAGAAGGAATTGAACCCTCAACCAGACAAAGTCTTTCTGTAAATCCTTCTTTATACTGGTGGAGGTTGATGAAGCAGTCATCATTGAAGTGCTTCACACACACAAAAATGACCTTATCCACAGATGTGGTACATTTCTATAAAAAATAAAACTCAACCAGACACTTTGAAAAGGTTCTGATGCTGCTCGAAATGTTGGGCCTGGAGTCGATGTCTTAATTTGGCAGTTCCGCTCACGTTATTGTTCAAAAAATGTAATAGAGAATCGAAAAATCGAAACAGATTGAAAAATATGACCAAAACAGAATATAAAGATATCAATGGAGCACCTGAAGAGATTAATTTGAACTTTTCTGTACTTCTAAACAATCTAAATATACATCAAAATTAATTTATGGGCTAAAAAAGTGGATTTAGCATGATATGTCCCCTTTAAAACACATTGGGTCATACACAACATTGTTGTGCCCATAATTCATATTTGTAATTTATCTCTCTAAATGTGAAAATTCCCAAGTCAAATGAAAATTGCAAAAGTTTCTGTATTTAAAAATGGTGACAGTCATGAGGTGTAAATTATAGACCAGTTTCTGTTCTACCTCAGTTCTCTAAGATCCTTGAAAAGCTTTTCTTAAATCATCTTGATAAGTTTATAGAACAACGTCATTTACTCAATGAATGTCAACATGGTTTTAGAAACAATAGATGAACTGCCTTTAACAGAAGTATATGAGGAAATAACTAATAACATAGATAATAATTTACACTCTGTAGGAATATTTATAGACCTTAAAAAAATCATTTGATTCAATGAACCACCAAATACTGGCATTTGTGGAGTTGCACTGAACCGCGTCATATCATACATGTTAGACAGGAAACAGGAAGTAGAACTAGAGGAATGAGCATCAGAAATGTGTCATATCACCTGTGGTGTGCCACAAGGATCAATCTTGGGTCCTGAATAGTTTTTACTATATATAAATGATCTTTGTTATATCTCTACCAAACTGAAATTTATACTATTTGCTGATGATAAAACTAAAGACTTATGACTGAAATCTCAACAGAATTAAATAAGTTAAAACAATGGTTTGATAATAACAAATTGTCAATGAATATTATGAAAACAAAAATGAGGATTTTTGGTAAATGAATTAAAGACACTGAAGTAAAAATAAAGATTAATAATATGGAAATGGAGAGAGTTTATGAATATAAATTTCTGGGTGTGATCTTAAGTCATAATGTAAGTTGAAAACCTCATTTAGCAAATATACAATCAACAAAGTACAGGAGTATATGAGTTATGTCCAGAGCTAGACATCTGCTAAATTACAGAGCATTACATATTATATATAGTTCATTAATTATCCCCTATATCAGCTACTGTATAGAGGACAACACTTTAGAGATCAAACAAATGTACTGTTTTTAACATCTCGCATAATGAAAATTGAAGACTTAAATACATTTAAAACTCTTGTTGTGATTTATAAAGCAAATCATAATCTTCTCCCTGTAAACATTCAAAAATCATTTAAAAGTAGAGAAGGAAATTATAATTTAAGAGGAGAATTATTGATGAGAAAAGTGTGTGTATGGAAACAAACTAAAAGAAGCCAAACACTAGGACACTTTAATAGAATGTATAAAGGAAATATGCTGGAGAATACTCATCATTTTTTATTCTTGTATTTTTTTTGTATAACTATAAACAGAAAGTATGATATGTGCTTTTCTTTTTCCTTTGATTGTACGACCATAAACAATGTTTCCGTCCTCCAGCTCAGTGATGGAGTCCAGAGTTTAGAGGCCATGGAGTATCAGTCCACCCCCTCCCTCAGTGATCTCCTCAGGTTCTCCTCTCTACAGTCACACAAACGTTCTAAATGCAGATGTTTTCAGATGTAACTGAGATTCTAAAATGATTGTCTCAGACCTGGAGCTAAACTGTTGCTCCAGGGCAGGATGGTGTGCAGACTGGGGATGCTGCTCCTAGGACCTTCTAACGTCACGGTGCTGGGGGGGGAGGTGGAGGACCTGGTGGACAGAAACAATCAGGTGAGATAGGTTAGTACCAGCTGACCCTTTAACCAGTGGGTCCTTGACCTCCATTGTTCCCACAGAAGAGGATGTTGAGCAGGACTCTGGGTCTGCCTGAGGAACAGCAACAAGAAGAAGAAGGGGGCGGAGCCACAGCAGCATCTGTACAGGGTTGGTCTGCTCCAACACTTTGATCCAGACTTTATATATTATGTTGGTTAAACTGGTCTGTGTATGTGATGGATGAACAGATGGATGGATTTAGTGATGGATGGATGAACAGATGGATGGATTTAGTGATGGATGGATGAACAGATGGATGGATTTAGTGATGGATGGATGAACAGATGGATGGATGGATTTAGTGATGGATGGATGAACAGATGGATGGATGGATTTAGTGATGGATGGATGAACAGATGGATGGATGGATTTAGTGATGGATGGATGAACAGATGGATGGATGGATGGATTTAGTGATGGATGGATGAACAGATGGATGGATGGATTTAGTGATGGATGGATGAACAGATGGATGGATGGATTTAGTGATGGATGGATGAACAGATGGATGGATGGATGGATTTAGTGATGGATGGATGAACAGATGGATGGATGGATTTAGTGATGGATGGATGAACAGATGGATGGATGGATTTAGTGATGGATGGATGAACAGATGGATGGATGGATTTAGTGATGGATGGATGAACAGATGGATGGATGGATTTAGTGATGGATGGATGAACAGATGGATGTTGAGACCTCTATCGCTGCTGAACTCTGACCTTTCTCTTTCTTCATGATGTAATTAAAGTTTTTCTGTTTATCTTCAAAGGTGACTGGGCTGAGGAGGCGGCGCTTGAGGGGGAGGAGCTTGATGATATAGAGCTGTTGTCCAGTGTGGAGGTTCTGCAGGAGGTTCAGGTTCTATCAGCAGCAGACAGTGGTTACAGGACTCTACAGGAGGGTTCCTCCTCAGAGAGCTCAGCTTCAACACTCTCCTCCAGGTGGGCGGGGTCACACAGTGGTGGGGGCGGGGTCACATGACTTTTTATTAAGCCGTCTTTGCTCCGTCAGACTAATATATCCTGACATTTTAGATTCTCAGCCTTTTGTTTGTCTTCATAAAATCACATTATTAATATTTTCTAACTGTAAAGATGGAGAAACATTTTATTTAGTTCAATAACTCAATAATAAATTTATGACTTTCACCTTTGAATCGTTCCATTGTTGAGTGAATGCTGTACATCCGAGGTATCAGGTAACCCTCTGTCATTAGTCACACCAAACAGACTCATGACTCAGCAAAACCTCCGTCAGATGAAACCGCCTCAGGCCGTGAATCACATAATGTTTTATTTTGAAGAAACCGTAAATAAACATGACGTCATTAATATGTGCTGCTTCTGATACCAGAGTAAAGTTGAAAGCTATTGTTTTGTATTTTAAAAGTTAGGATGTATAAACATTTAATTTAACTATTTATTTATTAATCAAACAGTACGTTGATATATTTATTCAAAAATAAAAGAAAAAACTTTTGAAAACCGTTGAGTCTGATGGCTTTTATTTTGAAGCCTGAGGCCGTGTCATTTGATGGAGGTTTTGCTGAGTCATGAGTCTGTTTGGTTTGACCAATGACAGAGAGAATAAAGGTCTTTAATGAGATGATTGATGTGTGTTTAGGAGGGACATCTCCATCAGCTCTTTGAGGCCCAGCAGCAGAGGAGATGGTTTCCAAGCTGTGGTTCCCCCTGCTCTAATCACCCAGGTTCAGTCTCACATTGAGGAGGAGGACCTCCCTGATGATGAAGATTTTGCTGACATCCCCCTGGAGGAGTTGGACAGCGAGATCTTTGAGGCTGACTCAGCAGAAAGCAGCAGCAGGAGGTCCAGCCCCCCCCATGTGCTGAGTCATGCTGTGATGGACATGGACTGTGAACCTGATGTTGAGGAAGTGTCTGCACAGCCCAACCCTGAGGGTCCAGGTGGTTCCTCTGGACTCAGGTCCAAACAGGCTCCGCCCACTTCCCCTCCCTTCACCTACCTGTGTTTGATTGACAGGTTGATGGTCCAATCACCTGGTCAGTCCATCCAGGTAAAGGTGAAGGCTTTTATTGTGACACTCTCAGGTAAGCTGAGCAGCTCTAATGGGGCGTGGTCAGTGGGCGGTACCATCTCAGACGGGACCAGCTACCTAGACGTGCTCTTATCCAATCACCTGCTCACACACCTGCTGGGCTTCACAGTGACTCAGAAAGCAGCGCTGAAACGTGATCCGGCTAGGAGGGCGGAGCTAGAGGCTGGGATGAGGAGGTGTCAGGAGGAGCTGGTGGACATGTGCTGTGTGATGACCATCCACCTGCAGCCCCACGGTAGGAAAGCTGTGGTCACCTCAGCAGAGCCGGTCTCTGAAAAGATGGTCCATGAGCTGCAGGAAAGAAGGCGGAGATGAAATAAAATAAACATTAAAGGACACTAAACAATGCTCCTGTTTTTATAAATCTATCCTAAAATCTTCTAAATGTCCTTATTAGTAGATATGTCTAATAAAACACATTATTATGAACTATATTCATTCAATTTCCTTTTATAAATAGGAATACTTTATAGTTTTAGAGCCTGTGTTCCTCCATCTTTAAATCATGTGATTGATGATGTCACACGGCCCCACTGCCTGTAAACATCTCATTGTTTTCTATTGGAGTCAAACATTCAGCCTGATTTATAGATCATTTAGTAGATTTATAGATCATTTAGTAGATTTTAGATCATTTAGTAGATTTTAGATCATTTAGTAGATTTTAGATCATTTAGTAGATTTTACAGTAAAAATAACAACTTGTGCTGCTTTTAGTTTCTCTAAATAATCAGGAAAAGTTAAAGATGTTGAAGTAAACCTCTTGTTTACAGAAAGAGGACAATAGTAGTGGACAATGAAACAGAGAAGAAGAGCTCTCCTAAGGGACCTTTACTCTCCCATAAACAGTGCGCTGAATCGCTCTGGTGGCTGAAGTTAGAGAGGAAATCATGGACTGTGCCAGAGCGTGTCAGCACACTTTTCAAGGGAGAGTAAAGGTCCCTTAAGAGAGCTCTTCTTCTCTGTTTCATTGTCTACTTTTTTCTGATTATTTAGAGAAACTAAAAGCAGCACAAGTTGTTATTTTTACTGTAAAATCTTCTAAATAATCTATAAATCTACTAAATGATCTAAAATCTACTAAATGATCTAAAATCTACTAAATGATCTATAAATCAGGCTGAATGTTTCACTCCAATAGAAAACAATGAGATGTTTACAGGAAGTGGGGCCGTGTGACATCATCAATCACATGATTTAAAGATGGAGGAACAGGCTCTAAAACTATAAAGTATTCCTATTTATAATAGACAATAAACTGAATATGATGAATAATAATGTGTTTTATTAGACATAGATCTACTAATGAGGACATATTAGGGCACATTAATAAAAACAGGATTGTTTAATGTTCCAATGAAGCCTCTGCTGAGGTTTAGTAAAGCAGAAAAAATGATTTCCTTAATTATTGTTTACTGCTTTATCTTTAGTTTGGTGATAAACACATTTGTGTTTCCTCAAATGTATTAATGTTTTTATTTATATTAAATAATACAACTTTATTAAACTTTTGCAACGCATCGTCTAATGTTTAAAGAATTACAGAAGAACCTAATAATGAGATTCTAACCAAAGCAGCTTCACGTGATGATAATGTTTTAATCATGAGGACGTTATAAACGTCTCTAAAGTAATTATTTACCTCATACATGACGTGTGTGTGTGTGTGTGTGTTAGTATAAGTGTGTGTGCTTCCATCCACGTAGCCAGTCAGGCTTCGTTAAGCACTAATCAGGTTGATGATCTAAATGAGGAGCCTGTTCTGAATGCTGATTGGCTGTTAGCAACTGATGAAGCTGAACATGAGGGACTGAGAGTCTCCATATGTTCACGTGTGCACGAGAATGGTAGTGGTTACCATGGTTACCTGTGGAGGTGAGCCCTCCATTAGCTAACAGGGTTAGCATGCTATATACAGTATATATTCCCATATTTTTGCTTCTTTTAATGTATTTTAATGTATTTTTGCTACATTACTCACATTCACTTTTACATCACATTTAAATGTCTTTTCTACACATTTTTCCACTTTTAACACATGTTCATCACTTATAAACCCTTTATCACTTTTACACCTAAAGTCACATATCTTGACACATTATTGTCACTTTTAACCTTTTTTCACTAGATTTTATGATTATTTTTTTTACCAATTTAACCACATTCACCATTTGTCATTTTCGTTATTTGCCAGTTTAAACTAATTCTTCCAATTTCAACACTTTGAACCTTTTTTACCACTTTTTCTGTCTGTTTTTATCCACTCTAATTTACAACTTTTAAGCAGTTTCTGTGGTTTTTAAAATCTCATTTCACCAACTTTTCCACCATTTTTGGTCACTTTGAACCATTTTATTAGTGATTAAAACCATGATTTCCATCTTTAAGATGACTATAATAATAATAATAAACGTTCCTGTATAACAGTGGATATTATTCAGATGAATAAATAAATGTGGTTATCACAGATTCATAGAACAATAGACCATCATTTTACTGACTTTATGGATGGACCCCAAAAATCTCTCCTTTATTCCCCCTTATAGATGGTCCTGTCTCCACATGACTGTTCTTCAATGTTCATGTCTGTGTTCAACCACCTTCAGCTACAGTGGGGGTCCCTGCTCTATGGAACCTTTATTTTGGAGGGTCCCTGCTCTCTGGGACCTTTATTTTGGAGGGTCCCTGCTCTCTGGGACCTTTATTTTGGAGGGTCCCTGCTCTATGGATCCTTTATTTTTGGAGGGTCCCCGCTCTCTGGGACCATTATTTTGGAGGGTCCCCGCTCTCTTGGACCTTTATTTTGAAAAGGTTGAGAACTACACATATGTACAAAAACACTTTGTCTTTAATTCTGTTTCCAAAAACCATAAAGTTAGTTTAATTTAAACTCAATTGTAGATGTAACAGAAATAATAATGATGATGTATTTATTCATAAGGTTTCTCCACAGAGTGAAAATAATGAAGCAGTTTGTAATAGTTTTCCATTTCTAATCTCATTTTCTTCATTACATTAGGTTTTCTTTTTGAAAAAGCTTTTCCTCTGTGAGGCTGGCTTTACTTTTCCAAAGTGCAGATGGAGACGAGAGGGACAGAACATGTGCTAATTTGTAGTAATGCTCGACCTTTCTGCTCATTACAAACATCATGTAGAAAGTAGAGGAGCAGCTTTAATGCTCTGCTGCAGCAGCTGTAATTTTCTGTGGCCCATTACTCTGAGTAATGAAAAACCCACTTACGCTGCTCAAGCCTTGTTTTTTAGGCCTTTATCAAAATAAGCAAATGGTTCCCGTCATGTTAAAAACATAGAGTATCTCCTCATGTCAGTGCACAGCAGGACTCACTGATGGTTAGCATTAGCATTAGCATCACAATCATTACAGCAATGGAAATGATCAGGAAATAGGACTGGAAACAAAAAGGATGGATGGATGATGGATGGATGATGGATGGATAAACAGGAGTGTTTTTCTATGAATCTATTCCATTTATCTGACCTTTAGAGTGAGTGAGTTCAGCTCCAGCGAGTCTGAATGTTTTCTGGAAATGCAACGTAAAAAATTAGAAGAAGAAAAACTCTAAAGTGGAGAGACTCACAAATCTCAGCAAAAAGAGCTTTAAAAAGAAAAGGTGGATGTGATGGACCAAGAACTGACTGGACAGACGTAGCCAGTTCTACTGAGGTCCTACGGTGTTCTACAGGGTTCCTGAGGTCCTACAGTGTTCTACAGGGTTCCTGAGGTCCTACAGTGTTCTACAGGGTTCCTGAGGTCCTACGGTGTTCTACAGGGTTCCTGAGGTCCTACAGTGTTCTACAGGGTTCCTGAGGTCCTACGGTGTTCTACAGGGTTCCTGAGGTCCTACAGTGTTCTACAGGGTTCCTGAGGTCCTACGGTGTTCTACAGGGTTCCTGAGGTCCTACAGTGTTCTACAGGGTTCCTGAGGTCCTACGGTGTTCTACAGGGTTCCTGAGGTCCTACAGTGTTCTACAGGGTTCCTGAGGTCCTACAGTGCTCTACAGGGTTCCTGAGGTCCTACAGTGCTCTACAGGGTTCCTGAGGTCCTACAGTGTTCTACAGGGTTCCTGAGGTCCTACGGTGCTCTACAGGGTTCCTGAGGTCCTACGGTGCTCTACAGGGTTCCTGAGGTCCTACAGCAGAGGTGGAACCAAGTCATAAGTAAATCTCAAGTTCTGATCCTTTCATTTCAGTTTTGAGTCCTTTTAATGACACAGTAATAATATTTACACAGACCACGTATGATTTACCATCTATATTTATTTATTGTTTTTAATTTTTTTTTCACATGTTAAAATTCTTCACATTAGAAAAACAAAATTCAAATGTACTTTGCCTTTAACAAGTGGATTTAACTGTATATCGCATTAGAACTGGAGTAACCGTCTCTTATTGTGAGTATAATGAACACAGATGATGTTAAGACTATATTTTTATCCCTAATATTATAAATATAATAATTAATTGCCCCAACGTAAATCCTGGCAAATCACACTTTAAACTATTTGATTCTTGAACCATGACAGAGGGGCGTGGCTGAATTTGAACCGTAAATACCTCCCCCCACTCTGATAACCCCTCCCAGTCTCCTCTTACAAAAGTGCCTGAAATAGTGCACAAGAGCTGAACGTGCACTACTGGTAAAACACGTCACCACATAAAAAGATGAAAACAAAATATAAGAAAATAGAACATTAGAAGGAAAACAACCACTTATGATTCCAAAGTTAGTTCAAGACTGAAAAGCAGTTCACACCGTCCACCCAACCAATGAGGAGGCTCCTTCTGCTCACCCTCCTTTTTCTGAATCCTGTGATTGGAGGTGGAGGGGGTCACCGCCTTTTGGGGTTTAATGAATTAATTAATTATAAGGCACAGACAGCACGCAGACGTATGGTTTTTTCTGATTACTTTTACGATATATTATATGATGCTATTAAAAAAAAACTTTAATTAAAGAAAATGAATGGAGTACCATAGTTTTAAATACACACTGTGGACTTAGTGACTTAAAGAGTTGATCCATATTTGAAATGATTCCTCAGGACAATCTACAGCGCTGACAGTATCAATGCACTGGGCGGGGCTTCCTTCTGAAATGTAAGTTTGGAGAGACGGTTCATCTCCTCCAGCCCCGCCCCACTTTGTACCCCACCAAAGCAGGGTAGTCATTAAATTCATGACTGCAGTCCACACATCTGGAATATAGTGAATAATAATGTGTTTGATTAGACATAGATCTAATAATAAGGACGTTTAGAAGATTCTAGGACAGATTTATTAAAACAGGATGAACCTTTAATGATTTTAATCCTTTCAGAACTTTTTAAGAAATCTTTCTAAAAAACAATAACAGACGGTGATAAAACATGACCTGTTTGATGGAGACAATAACTCAACTTTTTCACCTGTGATCTGTATTAAAGCAGAAACACTTGCTTTGACCTTTAACCTTTTTAAAAGTGAAATTAACTTCACTTCCAATTAAAAGAAGATGATTAACAATAGAAGCAGTTAATCATTATAAACAGTGAAGGTACTTAGAGTAAAAATACTGCCTTAGAAAAATGTGTCTTTGACAACTATTGATTCTGCTTCTTCTGCTCAGAGACCAGTCGTTATGAACAACATCATTAGATCATTAGGAGAAGAAATATATTTATTATAAACACAATGTAACACAACTGTTAATAAACACAATGTAACAACTGTTAATAAACACGATGTAACACAACTGTTAATAAACACAATGTAACACAACTGTTAATAAACACAATGTAACACAACTGTTTATAAACACGATGTAACACAACTGTTTATAAACACGATGTAACACAACTGTTTATAAACACGATGTAACACAACTGTTTATAAACACGATGTAACACAACTGTTTATAAACACGATGTAACACAACTGTTTATAAACACGATGTAACACAACTGTTTATAAACACAATGTAACACAACTGTTTATAAACACGATGTAACACAACTGTTAATAAACACAATGTAACACAACTGTTTATAAACACGATGTAACACAACTGTTTATAAACACGATGTAACACAACTGTTTATAAACACGATGTAACACAACTGTTAATAAACACAATGTAACACAACTGTTTATAAACACAATGTAAGACAACTGTTTATAAACACAATGTAACACAACTGTTTATAAACACGATGTAACACAACTGTTTATAAACACAATGTAACACAACTGTTTATAAACACAATGTAACACAACTGTTAATAAACACAATGTAACACAACTGTTTATAAACACAATGTAACACAACTGTTTATAAACACAATGTAACACAACTGTTTATAAACACAATGTAACACAACTGTTTATAAACACAATGTAACACAACTGTTTATAAACACAATGTAACACAACTGTTTATAAACACAATGTAACACAACTGTTTATAAACACAATGTAAGACAACTGTTTATAAACACAATGTAACACAACTGTTTATAAACACAATGTAACACAACTGTTTATAAACACAATGTAACACAACTGTTTATAAACACAATGTAAGACAACTGTTTATAAACACAATGTAACACAACTGTTTATAAACACAATGTAACACAACTGTTTATAAACACAATGTAACACAACTGTTTATAAACACAATGTAACACAACTGTTTATAAACACAATGTAACACAACTGTTTATAAACACAATGTAACACAACTGTTTATAAACACAATGTAACACAACTGTTAATAAACACAATGTAACACAACTGTTTATAAACACAATGTAACACAACTGTTTATAAACACAATGTAACACAACTGTTTATAAACACAATGTAACACAACTGTTTATAAACACAATGTAACACAACTGTTTATAAACACAATGTAACACAACTGTTTATAAACACAATGTAACACAACTGTTTATAAACACAATGTAACACAACTGTTTATAAACACAATGTAACACAACTGTTTATAAACACACTTCTTGTTCTTAATTTTTCTCTTTAATAACTTCATCAGTTTCTACATCAAACTTTCAGATCCACTTCCTGTTATTTTTATTCTTATTTCCTGATGTTTCTGTGTGTGTTGTTGTTGTGTAGTTGTGTATCTTTAGACAATGAGGCTCTCCATGTGTTTGAAGAGTCCTGATGCTCAGTTTAGTTAAAGATCCTCCATCATAAGAAGGTCCTAATGCATCCTCGAGGGCCCTCACCCGCTCTGCTGCTTCCGTTACCATGGAGACGGCTCCATTCCACCAAAGCACAGAGTTAAATAAGTGCACGTTCAGTGCACGTTCAGTGCACGTTGTTCAGTGCAGCGTGAGCGACAACAATAAGATGTAAACACTTGTTGTAGAAGTGGAAAAACAGCAGAGATGGAGGCTTTGATAAGCTTTTAAAATTACACACACACACACACAGAGAGACACACACACACAGAGAGACACACACACACAGAGACACACACACACACAGAGACACACACACACACACAGAGAGAGACACACACACACAGAGACATACACAGGCACATTGCAGGTACCTCAGTTTGGAAACCACTGCTTTAGATCATCATATTCAGGATGAAGGTGGTGGGATGTGCTCAGGGCGGAGCCTCCACAGCCAATATGAATATTATTATTATTATTACAGAATCACACTAATGGATCAACTGTTAATAAATAAATAAACTTTTCAGGTTATGAGGTTATGAACCCTGTGAATCACCTTAAACTGGAGTGAACCTGAACAGATGGTTTATGGGTAAATCATATGATGACAAATTAGCAAAACTATTGAAAGTAGTATAAACAACGTAAACCATGATGACAAAGAGGAATTCACCTTAATGAGATGGTCAATGATTCCATCACTAACACAAAGAGTGATGGAGATAAAGGACAACATTCCATTGTTTGTATGAACACTGGCTTGTGGTGAAGTTTACAGTATTCATTGAGACGACAGTGCTTTTATTAAATCATATCTAATATATGTGTCCCTTCATAAATCCTGATAATACTGGGAAAGACATTCTGTAAGTCAGTGGAAACAGTTTTATCCAAAATGTTCACATCAGCATTAAGTAAGGGGGCGTGGTCTTTAAGAGAAGAATTATTGAGATTTAGACAAAGTGGTTCTTCTTTAAAGATTCATTAAACATTGACAAAAGTAAAGGTGACAATTTATCAATACATTTCTTAAAGAGTCGATCAGGAACTTATTAAAATATTGTTACATTTTACTTTCATCAGAAAAGAAGACCATGAACCTTCTTCTCCTCTTTTTTCTGCAAAAACCAAAAAGTAAATGGTGATTTCTTCAGTTTTCTAATTTTTTGAATTCCTGTTTTTGTGGGTTTTATGAGCTGGAAGCACAAATTATGTAAAAATAAACAAATACTTGAAATCATTTAAATTATGGGCCCTGAATCAATAATCTATGAAAGTTTAACTTTTTGAATGGAACTTTTCTATGATATTCTAATTTTATGGAAAGGGTTTGTACTGTATATACAGTATCTGTGAATAAAGTTCAAAATATAATAAAATCACAGGCCATTAATATACACAACAAAACCAGTGGCATGGAGTTCTATATCTACTGCAGCCTAATTATTAGGTACATCAGGCCATAACTGACCACATGTTCTCCCTGTGCTCCATGGGTTTCCTCCAGGTACTCAGGCTCCTCCCACAATCTACAAACATGATGTCAGGTTGATTAGAGTCTCTAGGTTATCTGTGTGTTGTGATGGACTGGAGCCCTGTCCAGGGTGTACCCCTGCCTAACGCCCAGAGATGGAGAATAATTCACTACAGCTATAATTTAATATGCTTGCTGCTGGCGCCCCCTGCTGGTGAAAAACAGAACTAATACAATCTACACACACTAATACTTAATAATAATCAGCTTTTATTCTATCACATATTATGAGATATAATGTCTATATATGTTTTTTTTATTATTATTAACTGCACTAAACTCTGCTTCATTCTTACCATTTATTTATTTTAGGATTTTTTTTTGTTGCAAAACCTTAAACAACCAATGATTCTCTGTTAAATATTCCCTGCATTGAAAACCCCTAAAATATGATTTAAAATATCCATATCTTGTTAAATTGTTTTGCATTTTTTTCTTTTTGCTAACTGACCAGTTTATGGAGAGGAAAAAAAACAAGGTCTTAAAAATGTAATTTAGGCCCAAACAATTACAACACCATGGCAACCAATCCACATCCAGCACATGGAGAGACAACAACCATGTGTCTGGGACAGTGTAGAGGAACATCTGGAACATAAAGCACATCTGGACCAGTCTGGACTGGAAGCTCCACACCACCAAAGGTGGGTGAGAACCACAGGTTGAGAACCTGAAGGACTGAAAAACAGCTGGGGAAACAACAGGAAGTGGAAAAGAACCGAAGGGTCAAAGAACACCTGGAGCAGATGTGAAGGTAAGAGTCCATGTGGTCCCTGTGGTAGGAGGAGACCTGGGAAAACTGGAGAACAGGTTACAGGAACCACAGTGTGTAGGAGCAGCTGAGATAGAGAAGAACCCTCAGACTCTGAGGACCAATCACACCACAGGAGGATCTAATATATATCATTCATATATATATAACATTAATGTATAGGTGAAATGGACTGGTTTACTTTACTTTTTAGAAAACATTCAAATCAAAAAACTACTCTTTAGGTTTTTTATACACAAAAAAATCAAACTAAACAATGCTGAGCTATGCTAAGCTATGCTAAAAGCTAATCACTGATTGCCTCCAGCTGAAATAAATGAGTACCAACCAGGTTAACATAAAGATAATGTAATATCCTGGTTTAACCCATAGAGGGCAGTCATTCTGACATTTTACTACTATATATACGACAAATTTGAATAGTTTGACTAAAATGTTAGACTGTGTTCAAATATTCCCACGTCTGTGGTGATGAAACAAACAAATTTCCTAAAGTGGACTAAAAGTTTATTTCTAACACTTTCACTGATATAATGTCATAAATCACAGGTTTGAATGAAACTCAAAGGAAAAGAGGTTACCATGGCTACCAGGAACTAAAGGTAAACTAAAGAACATCACATAGAGAATGGTTGATCACACTCACCTTCTACTCATTATTATTAATTATGATTAATAAAACATCATGTGGATAAAAATGTCTCTGATCATTTTTCTAGAACCACAGTGTCTGTTTTATGTCAGTTATAATCTGATTATATGTCTGTACTATATATAATAATATATGGTTTTACATTATTTATTTAAAGTTGTTCATATTATTGCAGTAATAATTTACATGATCTACTTTAATTGTTGGTCATCGTGACTTTCCGTAAGTGCTCAGGTGTGCGTGTCCCTTTAATGGTTGGAATTGCAAGGAATTGTGGGTCATCATTATCACGTCTCCTTTGTTAAGGATGTATCAGTGTTTCCTAGGCTAAAGGAGGTTATAAAGGAAACATTGGCCTCTTTTCCTGAGCGTAAAGAGAACTCAAAAATGTATTTATAAAATAGGACAAAGTAGAATATTTATATAGAATACAAATAAATAAATATTACCATAGTGGTGGTTTCACTGGTTTTAACTGGTTTAATTGTTTTAACAGTTTTAACTGGTTTAACTCTACTTCCAGCAGCTGAACTGACAGCAGCAAAAGAGCAGAGTTGAGTACGCAGAAGAATTTAACCCTAAAATTATTTATTAAACAACTTTTTCTTCTGAGAAAAGATACGATACTTCAACAACAATCTATCATTTACCATCTGACTCTGAGGTAATCATCTACTGCTTTTTATTTGCTGGCTCAACTGGAAAGCTAACTAGCTACAAGTAGCAAGCTAACTAGCAGAAAAATGGCTCTTTCCACAACAGAATACAGCAGTCTCCTCCAAAAGATTACTGAACTGGAGACTACAGTGCGAGGAATACAAGTAAACATTGTTTCAAAACAGCGGAGTGGATAAAGCTAACTCGGTACCAGCCCGTGCTAACAAAGCTATCAGGCCTAGGGAGGATCCTGTTCCCGTTGATAAGCCAACAGGTGCGAGTCCTCCCTGGAATACTCTGGGAGCTAAGCCTAAGAAAAAGTTATATCCACTTCAAAGGCTAACGGGCCGAGCAAAGCGCCCTGATATCAATAATGAGACGGACTGGCCTGCACTGGCTTCTCAGACTGCAGCCTCAACATCAACTCCTTTGTCTGCCCAGGCACAAAAGTGGACATCTGCTAAAGGCAGGAGTATCACCAAGTCACAAACCCAGTTTCATGTAGAACTGGGTAATCGATTCGTCCCACTGCTGAATGACCTAGGATCTGCTCTAATGAGGTCAACACACAACCTTCTGGAACTGTGAAGACTGAAAGTGCTTCAGGAAAACAGAAAGTGACATGGTAGGCCAAAGCAACAACCTCACACACTGATAGTGGGAGACGTTTCTGTTAAAGATGCTCAGAAGATGTTTAGCAGCAACGTGAAAGTGATCTGTTTACCTAATGACACAGTATCAGACCTGGCTGACAAAATCTTGTATATTGTTGCAGATTACCCACATTTGAAAAATGTTGTGATTCATTTTGGGTTAAATGATTTAGCCAAGGAGGAGTCTGAGGTGTTAAAGCAGGATTTCACCCATCTGCTAAAAACTGTGAGCTGTTTACAGCCTAAAGTGTTCATCAGTGGCCAGATACCTCCAGTCCGCAAAGGAGATCTGAAATTCTCAAGGATTTACTCTTTGAATAAATTTCTGTCTTCAGCTTGTGCTGCCCTTTCACTAAATTTTATAGAACATTTTCCTATTTTTTGGGAACGTGGTCATCTTTTTAGAGCAGATGGACTGTGTCTAAACAAGGCTGGAGTAAAACTCTTCACATCCAACTTGTTTTACTTCACCAGTCACACTGCTATCAGTTCTGATAAAGACAGAGGACAACATGTACCATCAGAGAACAAAACAACAAGGAAAGAACATGGAGTCCATGAACTTCCAGCAAGAAATCAAAATCACCAAAATGAAGAGGTCAACCCAACCCCCACATCTCAGGACCCACCTGCTTCACCCCAAAATTCACCTACTTCCACCTCATCCAGCTTCTCTCCTACCCCTGCCTTCTTGGATTTAACTGCCCAGATGAACGAGCTGGTTCTGGCTGGTACAAGACTAACACCCCACCCTTTACCCCACCATGGTCCCATCTTATCTCCTCTAAAGAACCAATCAGCACCACCCATCCCTCCTCAGTGATACCAGGACCAGGATCACTCTTCTCCTCAGGCCAGATGTGTTCATCTTAGAGCGACACAGGCCTGATGTGTGCTGGGTCCAGACTGCAATAGCTCTATTTTTAGGAACAACCAGAAAAAGTCAGGGCCTTATGGAGTTAATGCAGCTTCTTTAATTCCTGTGGTGACAGGTAACACAGGTAAAAATGTTAAATTAAAGAAAAACAAAAATCTTAATAGAGATAAAAATGTGACTCCTATAACATGTCATTCAAAAAGTCCACCAGTGTCTCCAGTAAAGTCTTTAAAATTAGCTCTTCTTAATGTTAGATCTCTTGTTAACAAGTCATTAATAATTAATGATATTATTTTAACACATCACTTGGACTTTTTATTTCTTAATGAAACATGGTTGAATGATGGTATCAGTAATACTATTCTCAATGAAAGTTCACCACAAGACTTTGGGAGAAACTGGGTCGGAGCCAGTTGATCTGGTTGGGAGACATCATCCATGAGCTGTTCCACCTCCTCCAGTCTGGCAGTCTGCACTGTTCAATGCATATAACTGCAATTCATGCAGGGACCCTCTGAGAGACCCTCCTGCAGGTGCTCTAGACCGAGGCAGGGGGACACAAGTCATGACCATCCTCAGGAAGCAGAGGGGTCAAACAGACTAAGAGGTAGCCCTGCCATCATAATGTACCTCTAAGGTTTACAATCAAACCGTGAGGATACTGGGAGAAGGGAACGAAACACACTTCCTTCACCTATAAAGGCTTATAATTTAATTAATTAATTAATTAAACTGGGCCAATAGTGGGAGAGGGAGCAAAGACCCACTATCTTCACTGTAAGGCTTAGACCAACTGTGTCTAATCCCAGGAGAGGGTAGCGAACAAACACTACCTTCATCTAAAAAAATGTAATTTAATTAAAGTAAATTAAACCATGCTAATAACGGGAGAGAGGAGTGAAACACACACTACCTTTACCTACAGTATACAGTCTTATGAAAGTACCGGTTTAAACGGTAACACACAAAGCAATGCTGTAAACAGAGGAACAGGAAAGCCTTCACCTCTACCAGGTGTGTACCAAACAACCTCCACATGGAAGCCCCCTGGGCAGAATTTACCAGTGCGTCCTTAATTGTCTCAGAAAAGAGTGAGTTACAGCTTACCAGGACAGTCACTGCAACCCCTGGAGGGCGGGGACTCCGCTACTCTGACCGTAATATGTCAAGGTGCTACAAAATAAACCATGGGCTTCCTTTTCAGTGAAGCCACAGGCGCTCTCAAAACAAAACCTGCGTACGCGAGAAGATTCAAGAGACAGAACCTCGGACGGAACCTGAAGTTATAGACTACTGGGTCCTCCACCTGCGTTTTCATGAGACTGTATCATTGTGGAGGTCAGGGAGGGTGAAATAGAACTAAGAGTAGAGCTTTGACGACAGCTGAGGGGAAGATGTTTATAGGGTGGGAGACTCTACAGTGAGCTCTGTAGAGTACTTCTGCTTCCTGGTGACCATCATCACTCAGGACCTCAAGTGGGAGCTGAACATCAGCTCCCTTATCAAAAAAGCTCAGCAGAGGATGTACTTTCTGCGGCAGCTGAAGAAGTTCAGTCTGCCAACAAAGATGATGGTGAACTTCTACAGCTCCATCATCCAGTCCATCCTCTGCTCCTCCATCACCATCTGGTACGCTGCAGCTACGGCCAAGGACAAGGCCAGACTGCAGCGTATCATCCACTCTGCAGAGAAGGTCATCGGCTGCAATCTGCCCTCCCTCCAGGACCTGTACGCCTCCAGGATTTTGAGGCGTGCAGGAAAGATTGTGGCCGACCCCTCCCACCCCGGTCATAAACTGTTTCAATCTCTCCCTTCTGGTAGGAGGTTTCGGTCCATCAGGACCAGAACCTCCAGACACAAAAACAGCTTCTTTCCCTCTGCCACCATCCACATGAACACACCCCAAGTCACCCACTGAACCCCCCCCCCCCCCCCCCCCCACCCAATCACCACCTCCACCAGCTTGATACCTGCTGCACTGTATATATATATTTATATTTATCCTATTTATCCTTTATTCTCTATCTATCCTTTATTTATCCCTCATCCTTTATATTTATCATTATTATTATTATTATTATTGTTGCTGGGTTGTTCTTTGTTGTGTTGTTTTTATTTCTTTTATTTCTTTTTGTTGCTTGTTTTGTGCACCAACCACCAAGTCAAATTCCTTGTACTGTCCTTAAAACTGTACATGGCAAATAAACATTTCTGATTCTGATTCTGATTCTGATAATAAACAGTTAGAAACAGCGTCTGAGCTGTTCATTGGTTCAAAGTGAGATATGGTGGTATTCAGGGTGTCATTTCTGGGTGACTGGGGATGAGGTGTTGATTTACTAATATTTTGTCTAATGGTGATTATTTTATTATTAAAAAGGAAACAAACTGTTAACAGGTGTTGATGGAAATCATCTGTGCTGTGAGAGTTGATAAGTCTGTCAACAGTGGAAAATAGTACTTTATTATTGTTTATGTTTTCATTCATGAGCTAATTTGTTTTCTTTGTTGTATGAATAAAGTGTATCTCTGTAAACGTTATAATGAGTCTAACGTGTACTGTATTTCTCTGGGTTTTTTGGTTTTTAGTGATTTTAGTTTTAACAGATGTAATGCTGTCAATATTATTATGTAATTTATTGTTAAAATTAATCACAGGATCATCAGTTGATGATATGAAGAGACCAGAGGGTGTTTGATCAAACCCAGCTCAGGGTTTAGTCCAGGTTTAACCTGAGAGTCCGTCTCTGTTAAGCCTGGTTCTAACTGGAACAGTGGTTTCATCAATGAGAAAACATCTTGGTTACCATAGTAACAGTCCGTGAGTGAAACCTGCTTCTGACCAGGTTTAATCTGCTGAGTCACTGTCATGAAACCACGTCATCATTATTAAAGAAGTCATTTAGTGATGTTTTAAAACACTTAACAAAGATCTACAAAAGAAAAAAATGAGTCAAAAAGACTCTGTTATACTTTAAATACCACTTTAATATTAGGTATTTTAAAAGGCAATTAAACAGAATATGATGGTAAATGTTTTAATATGATTTTAAATCCATACAAATGATGATATAATCATTATTACATGTTAAATGGACTTGATTTTATATAGCGCTTTATCCCCACAGTGAAGCACTTTACATATCAGCTCATTCACCCAGTTAGTGTTTAAACCATCAGTAATAATAATATATCCGCGCTCTTGCATACCAGTGGGTGCGGCATGGGGTGGCCCCTGCTTGGGCGGTCCCCAAAGTACCACCTCTGGTTTGCGTGCGCCGCATGCCAGTGTGGCGGTCTGGCTGGGCC
>NC_041052.1:187500-253082 GCF_900634775.1 Gouania willdenowi | reverse complement strand
GACTACTAATACATACTGACTACTACGCTATTACTATACTATTACTAAGAATACTACTACTACTCACTACTAAGTATACTCCCTATAGCTACTATTACTACTACTACTACTAAATATTACTATGACTATTACTACTACTATTACTGATACTACTGATACTATAACTACTACTACTACTACTACTACTATTACTACTACTACTACTATTACTACTATTACTGATACTACTAATACTACTACTACTACTACTATTACTACTACTACTATTACTACTATTACTACTACTACTACTAATATTACTATGACTATTACTACTACTATTACTGATACTACTGATACTATAACTACTACTACTACTACTACTACTATTACTACTACTACTACTACTACTCCAGTAATGTTCTTGGATGTGTTAGTACAACAACAAAAAACATGAATATGTCTAAGTTTATATCTCAATAGTACATTTCTGTTTAAACAAGTCAATAATAATGCATTGATAGTATAAAATGTTATATTTTGTTTTTGTATGAACTTGAGGCGGTGCAGATTGCCGAAGTCGGTGCAATTTGTTGAAGGTGGTGCAACAAAGTTTATCGCCACTTTTAGCTATTATTATTATTATGATTGTTATTGTTATTGGTATTGATGTTAATTTTATTATTATAGTGCAGCAGGTGCAATAAGCATATGTATCATTAATACAGCTTAAACAATTAATATTTTTTCTTCTTTTAGACAGAATTGGAATGATATAATAATTATTCCAAACATAATTCGTTTAATTCCAACCTGTGAAAAACATTTGTCTGTAATATTAGTAGAAATCCTGTTTGTATCTTGAATCTAATGAAAGAAAGACAAAAAGCTTGATGTTTGTGTGACGACACTCAGATCCTCTTCCTCACTAAAAGTGCTGAGGCTGTCGCCATGGCAACGGGCAAAGGCAGTCGTGGAGAGCCTCAGAGTTCAATTCAATGTTTCTGGAGAAGAAAAGTAATCACGGAACTTGTGTTTGGTATTCTGAGATGGTAGACGAGAAAGTTCTAGATGAAAGGAGTTGATGGAGAGGGAGGTATAGAGCCATGAGTGTGTGTGTGTGTGTGTGTTGGTCTTTAGAGGCTGAGATGACGTCACTGTTATAAAACCTGTTTAAAATTTTCCCAATTGTTATTATTTTAATATTATTTTCATGTGTATTTATTTAAGGTTTATTTATCAGAGACAGTATCATAGTGTTTGTATTATTGACTTTTCTGTTATAAAGTCAATAAATGTTTAAACTTGTAGGATTAAAGCAAACCAACATGAGGTTCAGTGTGTTAACACAGCATCAGTAATGGGCCCTCAGGGGCCCTCAGGGGTCTGGAGCTGCACTAACAGCCTCCTAATGGAGCTGCACTTTAGCCAATCAGCATCCAGGCATTAAACCCCACTTAAACCATTTTAATAATTAATAATGTCATTTAAAAGAATACATTATATTTATTGTTTGTTCTTTGTTTTTAATAAAATGTTATCAAATCAAACTGACTCCATCTGATCAACAACAGGTTAATATTACTGTGAGACACTGAGGGGAGTGTTCTCATCCAGAGGTTGAGGGTTCAATCCCAGGTCTGTACTTGTCTCTGTGTCCCTCATTGGTGAATGTGCTGATATTCTTGTCAAAACTCATAGAAAACCATTTCTATAAACTGAAATCAAGATTTCATCTTATTTTTCATTTCTAAGATTTAACTTGAACTTTCAAAATGTAAAAATAGCTTTAAAAAAAATCAGAATCAGAATCAAACGGCCTTTATTGTCATTATACAATTGTACACCGAGGTTATTTGGCTTCACCTTAATGTGCACACAGCTAAAAAGAAAAACAACAGAAGAATATACAAAAGTAACTATAATTAAGGTAAGATGGGCTTCGTATGGTAGGAGTTATTTTCAGGTAGCAGCATAGTAAAATATGAATGGATATTCCAGAAATTTATCATACATTTTTGCACAGTATGAAGTATAAACTATAGCAGAAATATAAAAATCCATTCTGGATTGAATTGATTTTTTTAAATTGTTCGTGGAAAGTTTGTGTTTTATTGTTTGATGCAGTGAAAAAATATTAATTGTTAAATTGTTAAATTGGTGAAATCACAGAATAATAAGTGTTACTCATGGAGTAAATAAATGAATGAATAAATGTGTTTTCTAATGTGTAGCAGGAAAATAAAATGATACCTTCCATACAAGCTTCTATGATATAATAATGTGTAAATAATAATATTAATGTATTAATAATAATCATCATAATAACAATGAATGAATAATAATAATAATAACAACATGTGCAGTGGGTTGGGTTCTGCTGATGTTTAAAATGACCCGAAGGCGACACAAACTAAACTAAGTGTAAAACATTAGTGATGAAGTGTTTACGTAAGCATTCCTGGACAGTTACAGTTTCCATGGCAACACTGAGGCCAATTAAGGTTGGTTTCTATGTGTGACAAAGAGTAGGCGGAGCTACTAAACTGAAAGCCCTCCAACAACGCTTTTGCTTTCACTGTTGTCATGGAAACCACTTTAGCTTCTACTTTAAAAACAAAGGCAGAGAAGAAGAGGGAGAACATGGAAACGGCAAAGAATCTAACAACAAAGACGATTAAAAAAGGTTTAATCAGACATGTTCATCGCTCGTAGTGATTAATAAACATGAAACATGATGTTGCTCAGCATCTTCGATGATTATTCATGTTTCAGATTATAAGTGGAAATAATGAATATAAAAACAGACTAATGGATTTGAGCAGGTTCAAACACATCATTGAACAAACAGTGACAGGAATCCACAAATAAGTTAAAATATTCACCTCATAACATGCAAGTCTTAGGGTATGACATTTTTTCTTGTATGCCTTACAATAGCCTTACCTCCGTCTCGAGGTGTAAATTTTCAACAACGAACTCCAAGATGGCTGCAGCTACAGACGCTGCTCCTCACCTGCCGTCAGAGAAAGACATTTTGCTACTAAACGCCAACAAAGAAGTTACCAAACTACAGGAAGAGATTTGTCGCCTTTCTAACGAGCTAAAAAAGAAAGGTGAATTACTCACCAAGTATATGAACACGGTTGTACAACCCTAACCCATAATATCTATAAAATCAGGAATATCTTGACCCAGAGTGATGCTGAAAAACTAATCCATGCATGTGTTACATCTAGATTAGATTATTGTAACTCTATACTGTCAGGATGTCCTAGTAACTCACTAAAAAGTCTCCAGTTAATTCAGAATGCTGCAGCTAGAATACTAACAGGTACTAACAGGAGAGAACATATTTCTACAGTATTGGCTTCCCTAGAGTAGAACAGGAGGCAGAGCGTTCAGCTACCAGGCTCCTCCCCTTTTGGAACCAGCTCCCAGTCTTAGTACAGGAGGCTGCTACTCTCTACACCTTTAAAAGTAAACTCAAAACATACTTATATGCTAAAGCGTATACCGTATAGTAGCGTTAACCTAACCACTAGGAACAAAACCCTAAAGCTAAAAAAGAACTAAGATAATATAGTAGAACACCAACATTATATTCAAACATGATCCACCATCTACACACATAGCTCTAATGGGCTGTAATGGGACGATGTCCAGTCAGACACAGTTGTGCCAGGTTGTAGACAACCCCACACTTCTGAACCCATTGTATAACCATCATACTGCTCACACTGCTTCACAACATTAACCCTGATGTCCACCCCATTTCCATTTCACTGTATTAAAGTGTCATGTTTTTCTGCAGTCTGTGCTTTCTCCTCGCTCTTCTCTTTTTATTTCTCTCTCTGTTTCAGGTTCTTGAAGTTGGAGCTGACAGTTCCTGATCTGTGTTGGACTGCAGCTATCGATTCTTTTTGGAATCGATTAATCTGGCATTTTATCGATCAATTCATCGATTGATTGGATAAAATAGTTTTTGCAATTTTAAGCAACCAAAGCAAATAATGCATAACAAAAATGACGTGGCTGTAAAATGATCAAGCAAAAACGACATTTGGCTCCAAAACTAAGCTTATTTATTATAACCTTATTTCAGTTTTTTGGCGTTTGACAATTTCTTGTCCATTTCTAAGCCTTACTATAGCCTTACCACCGTTTTATAGTGTTCAAAAAATTTTCGACAAATTTTGTGCTTTTCTATAGTCTTACTTCCGTTTTTTGGCGTTTGACATTTTTTTGTAAATTTGTATGCCTTATATTCTTTTTTTGGCGTTAGACATTTTTTTTGTCCATTTTTATGCCTTACTATAGCCTTACCTCCATTTCGAGGCGTTGGAAATTTTTTGGTCTGTTTTTAGTCCTTACAATAGTCTTACCTCTGATTTGAGAAGTTCGAATTTCTTTGTCCATTTTTAAGCCTTACTATAACCTTACCACCGTTTTTTGGCGTTCAAAAATTTTTCCACAAATTTTATGCCTTACTGTAGTCTTACTTCGGTTTTTTGGCGTTTGACATTTTTTCGGCTGTTTTTATGCTTTACTATAACCTTACCTCCGTTTCGAGGCGTTGGAAATTTTTTCGTCCGCTTTTAGTCCTTACTATAGTCTAACCTTTGATTTGAGGCGTTTGAATTTTTTTGGCCTTTTTTTATGCCTTATTGAAACCTTATTTCCTTTTTTTGGAGTTTGACATTTTTTTGTCCATTTTTTAGCCTTACTATAGCCTTACCACCGTTTTATGGTGTTCAAAAATTTTTCGACAAATTTTATGCCTTACTGTAATCTTATATCCGTTTTTTGGAGTTTGACATTTTTTTGTAAATTTGTATGCCCTACTATGGCCTTATCTCCGTTTTTTGGCTATAGACATTTTTTTGCCTCACTATAGCCTTAATTCCCTTTCGAGGAGTTTGAAAAATTTCAACAAATTTTGTGCCTTACTATAGTCTTACCTCCGTTTTTTGGCATTTGCCATTTTTTTTTAACATTTTTATGCCTTACTATAGCCTTACTTCCGTTTTGAGGCGTTTTAAAAAAAATTTGACAAAATTTATGCTTTACTATAGCCTTACCTCCGTCTTTTGGCGTTTGTCATTTTTTTTTTTGTCCATTTTTATGCCTCACTATAGCCTTACCTCCGTTTCGAGGCGTTTGAAAATTTTTCAACAAATTTTATGCATTACTATAGCCCTATTTTCGTTGTTTGGCTTTTGAGATTTTTCTGCCCATTTTTCTGCCTTACTATACTATTACCTATGTTTTTTGGTGTTTTACATTTTTTCGTCCGTTTTTATGCTTTACTATACTTCTGTTTTGAGGCATTTTAAAATTTTCCAAAAATTTTTCATTCCTTACTATAGCCTGACCTCCGTTTGAGCCATTTGAATTTTTTTCGGCCGTTTTCATGCCTTATTATAATCTTATTTTTGTTTTTTGACGTTTGACATTTTTTCGCCCAATTTCATGCCTTACTTTAGCCTTACCTCCGTTTCGAGGCGTTTGAATTTTTTTTGGCTATTTTGAGTCCTTACTATAGTCTCACCTTTGATTTGAGGCGTTTGAATTTTTTTGGCCGTTTTTATGTCTTATTAAAACCTTATTTCCATTTTTTGGCGTTTGACATTTTTTTTGTCAATTTGTATGCCTTACTATAGCCTTACTTCCGTTTTGAGGCGTTTTTAAAAAAAATTGACAAATTTTATGCTTTACTATAGCCTTACCTCCATTTTGAGGCGTTGGAAAAATTTTCGTCCGCTTTTAGTCCTTACTATAGTCTAACCTTTGATTTGAGAAGTTTGAATTTTTTTGGCCGTTTTTATGACTTACTATAGCCTTACCACCGTTTTATGGTGTTCAAAAATTTTTCGACAAATTTTATGCCTTACTGTAGTCTTATATCTGTTTTTTGGCGTTAGACATTTTTTTTTGTCCATTTTTTTTTCCTCACTATAGCCTTACCTCCCTTTCGAGGCGTTTGAAAATTTTTCGACAAATTTTATGCCTTACTATAGCCCTATTTTCGTTGTTTGGCTTTTGAGATTTTTCTGCCCATTTTTATGCCTTACTATACTATTACCTATGTTTTTTGGTGTTTTACATTTTTTCGTCCGTTTTTATGCTTTACTATACCTCTGTTTTGAGGCATTTTAAAATTTTCCAAAAATTTTTCATTCCTTACTATAGCCTGACCTCCGTTTGAGCCATTTGAATTTTTTTCGGCCGTTTTCAAGCCTTATTATAAGCTTATTTTTGTTTTTTGACGTTTGACATTTTTTCGCCCAATTTCATGCCTTACTATAGCCTTACCTCCATTTCGAGGCGTTTGAAACTTTTTTGACAAATGTTATGCCTTACTACAGCCTTATCTCCGTTTTTTGGCTTGAGACATTTTTTTGCCTCACTATAGCCTTAATTCCCTTTCGAGGAGTTTGAAAAATTTCAACAAATTTTGTGCCTTACTATAGTCTTACCTCCGTTTTTTGGCATTTGCCATTTTTTTTAACATTTTTATGCCTTACTATAGCCTTACTTCCGTTTTGAGGCGTTTTAAAAAAAATTTGACAAAATTTATGCTTTACTATAGCCTTACCTCCGTTTCGAGCCATTTTAAATTTTTTCGTCCGTTTTTAGTCCTTACTATAGTCTTACCTTTGATTTGAGGCGTTTGAATTTTTTTGGCCGTTTTTATGCCCTAATATAACCCAGGGGTCACCAACCTTTCTGAAAGTGTGAGCTACTTCATAGGTACTGCATGGTCCCAAGGGCTACCAATTAGAAAAGCACTTCTTAAATACTATATTTTCACAGTTTCACTTTCAATAGAGAGTAAAATAACAAGGAAGGCTAGCAGTAACTTAAAAGGTAGGAAGTGTTGACACTTTATTTCTCCGAATGTATGCAATTGTTTCATTTTCATAAAAATTTATAGAAAATCCACCTCAAAATTTATAGAAAATCCACCTACAACTATACACCAGATCCGCAACACTTAAAAACATTTGTTACAATGTTTCAGTGAAAATCAACTTTTAAAGATCACTTTATCTGCAGTTTTTAACTTTCCTAAGTAGTAACTACATCTCATATCATTTATATTTGTGAGTTTGAATCCTGGAAAGTAAATCAAATTTTAGATGGAGCTCATTGGTGACTAGCTCCTGAGGGCCCCTCACATGGTCCATGCGGGCTACCTGGTGCCCACGGGCACCATGTTGGTGACCCCTGCTATAACCTTACCCCCATTTTTTGGCGTTTGAAAATTGTTTGACAAATTTTCTGCCTTACTATAGTCTTACCTCCTTTTTTTTGGTGTTTGACATTTTTTTGTCCATTTTTTTGCCTTACTATAGCTTTACCTCCGTTTCGAGCCATTTGAAACTTTTTGGCTGTTTTTAGTCCTTACTATAGTCTTACCTCCGATTTGAGACGTTCGAATTTCTTTAGCCGTTTTTATGCCTTACTATAAAATGTTTCCATTTTTTGGCGTTTGACATTTTTTTGGCCGTTTTTAAGCCGTACTATAGCCTTACCACCGTTTTATGGTGTTCGAAAAATTTTCGACAAATTATATGCCTTACTATAGTCTTACCTCCGTCTTTTGGCGTTTGTCATTTTTTTTTTTGTCCATTTTTATGCCTTACTATAGCCTTACCTCCGTTTCGAGGCGTTTGAAAATTTTTCAACAAATTTTATGCATTACTATAGCCCTATTTTTGTTGTTTGGCTTTTGAGATTTTTCCGCCCATTTTTATGCCTTACTATACTCTTACCTATGTTTTTTGGTGTTTGACATTTTTTCGTCCGTTTTTATGCTTTACTATACTTCTGTTTCGAGGCATTTTAAAATTTTCCAAAAATTTTTCAATCCTTACTATAGCCTGACCTCCGTTTGAGCCATTTGAATTTTTTTCGGCCGTTTTCATGCCTTATTATAACCTTATTTTTGTTTTTTGACATTTGACATTTTTTGGCCCAATTTCATGCCTTACTTTAGCCTTACCTCCGTTTCGAGGCGTTTGAAATTTTTTTGGCTGTTTTGAGTCCTTACTATAGTCTTACCTTTGATTTGAGGCGTTTGAATTTTTTTGGCCTTTTTTATGCCTTATTAAAACCTTATTTCCGTTTTTTGGCGTTTGACATTTTTTTTTGTGAATTTGTATGCCTTACTATAGCCTTACTTCCATTTTGAGGCGTTTTTAAAAAAATTTGACAAATTTTATGCTTTACTATAACCTTACCTCCATTTCGAGGCGTTGGAAAATTTTTTGACAAATGTTATGCCTTACTACAGCCTTATCTCCGTTTTTTGGCTTGAGACATTTTTTTGTCCATTTTTAATATGCCTTACTATAGCCTTACCTCCGTTTCGAGGCGTTTGAATTTTTTTGGCTGTTTTGAGTCCTTACTATAGTCTTACCTTTGATTTGAGGCGTTTGAATTTTTTTGGCCGTTTTTATGTCTTATTAAAACCTTATTTCCATTTTTTGTCGTTAGACATTTTGTTGGTCCATTTGTATGCCTTACTATAGCCTTACTTCTGTTTTGAGGCATTTTTAAAAAAATTTGACAAATTTTATGCTTTACTATAACCTTACCTCCATTTCGAGGCGTTGGAAAATTTTTCATCCGCTTTTAGTCCTTACTATAGTCTAACCTTTGATTTGAGGCGTTTGAATTTTTTTTGGCCATTTTTATGCCTTATTAAAACCTTTTTTCCGTTTTTTGGCGTTTGATATTTTTTTGTCCATTTTTTAGCCTTACTATAGCCTTACCACCGTTTTATGGTGTTCAAAAATTTTTCGACAAATTTTATGCCTTACTGTAGTCTTATATCTGTTTTTTTGGCGTTAGACATTTTTTTTTTGCCTCACTATAGCCTTACTTCCCTTTCGAGGCGTTTGAAAATTTTTTGACAAATTTTATGCCCTATTATAACCTTACCTCCGTTTCGGGGCGTTTGAAATTTTTTCAACAAATTTTATGCCTTACTATAGCCTTTCTTCCGTTTTTTGGCATTTGACATTTTTTTTTTGTCCCTTTTTATGCTTTACTATAGCCTTACCTCCAATTTGAGGCGTTTGAAAATTTTTCAACAAATTTTTATGCCTTACTATAGCCTTACTTCCATTTCGAGGCGTATTAAATTTTTTGGTTGTTTTTATGCGTTACTATAGCCTTATTTCCGCTGTTTGGTTTTTGAGATTTTTTCTCCCATTTTTATGCCTTACTATAACCTTACCTATGTTTTTTGGTGTTTGACATTTTTTTTGTCCGTTTTTATGCTTTACTATAACATTACCTCCGTTTTGAGGCGTTTCAAACATTTTGGATAAATTTTATGCCTTTACTAGAGCCTTACCTTTGTTTCGAGGCGTTTTAAAATTTTCCAAAAATATTTCATGCCTTACTATAGCCTTACCTTCGTTTTGAGCCATTTTAATTTTTTTTGGCCGTTTTCATGCCTTATTATAACCTTATTTTCGTTTTTTGGCGTTTGACATTTTTTTGTCAAATTTTATGCCTTACTATAGCCTTTACTCGTTTTTTTTGGTGTTTGCCTTTTTTTGGTCCGTTTTTATGCCTTTCTATAGCCTTACTTCCGTTTCGAGGCGTTTTTCAAAAATGTTGACAATTTTATGCTTTACTATAGCCTTACCTCCATTTCGACGCATTGGAAATTTTTTCGTCCGCTTTTAGTCCTTACTATAGTCTAACCTTTGATTTGAGGCGTTTGAATTTTTTTGGCCTTTTTTATGCCTTATTGAAACCTTATTTCAATTTCTTGGCGTTTGACATTTTTTGTAAATTTTTATGCCTTACTATAGCCTTACCACCGGTTTGAGACGTTTGAAAATTTCTTTGCCGTTATTATCTTTTACTATAGCCTTGCCTCCTTTTTTTGGCGTTAGACATTTTTTTTGTCCATTTTTAATTTTTCGCCCAATTCTATGCCTTTCTATAGTCTTACTTCCGTTTTTTGGTGTTTGACATTTTTTCGCCCAATTTTATGCCTTACTATAGCCTTACCTTTATTACGAGGCGTTGGAAATTTTTTCGTCCGTTTTTAGTATAGCATTATCTCCGATTTGAGGCCTTTGAATTTTTTTGTCCGTTTTTGTGCCTTATTATAACCTTATTTTGGTTTTTTGGTGTTTGACATTTCTTTGTCCATTTTCATTTTTTCGACAAATTTTATGCCTTACTGTAGTCTTACTTCCATTTTTTGGTGTTTGACATTTTTTTTGTCCGTTTTTATGCTTTACTATAACATTACCTCTGTTTTGAGGCGTTTCAAACATTTTGGATAAATTTTATGCCTTTACTAGAGCCATACCTTTGTTTGAAATTTTTTGGCCTTTTTTATGCCTCATTGAAACCTTATTTCTGTTTTTTGGTGTTTGACATTTTTTTTGTCCGTTTTTATGCCTTACTATAACATTACCTCTGTTTTGAGGCGTTTCAAACATTTTGGATAAATTTTATGCCTTTACTAGAGCCATACCTTTGTTTGAAATTTTTTGGCCTTTTTTATGCCTTATTGAAACCTTATTTCTGTTTTTTGGCGTTTGACTTTTTTTTGTCCATTTTTATGCCTTACTATAACCTTACCTCCATTTTTTGGTTTGACATTTTTTCGACAAATTTTATGCCTTACTATAGCCTTACCTTTATTACGAGGCGTTGGAAATTTTTTCGTCCGTTTTTAGTATAGCCTTATCTCCGATTTGAGGCCTTTGAATTTTTTTGTCCGTTTTTGTGCCTCATTATAACCTTATTTTGGTTTTTTGGTGTTTGACATTTCTTTGTCCATTTTCATTTTTTCGACAAATTTTATGCCTTACTGTATAGTCTTACTTCCGTTTTTTGGCGTTTGACATTTTTTTTGTCAATTTGTATGCCTTACTATAGCCTTACCTCAGATTTGAGGCGTTTGAATTTTTTGGCCGTTTTTGTGCCTTACTATAGTCTTACCTCCATTTTTTGGTGTTTGACATTTTTTTTGTCCGTTTTTTATGCTTTACTATAACATTACCTCTGTTTTGAGACGTTTCAAACATTTTGGATAAATTTCATGCCTTTACTAGAGCCTTACCTTTTTTGAAATTTTTTGGCCTTTTTTATGCCTTATTGAAACCTTATTTCTGTTTTTTGGCGTTTGACATTTTTTTTGTCCATTTTTATGCCTTACTATAGCCTTACCATCGTTTTGAGACGTTTGAAAATTTCTTTGCCATTTTTATCTTTTACTATAGTCTTGCCTCCTTTTTTTGGCGTTAGACATTTTTTTTGTCCATTTTTATGCCTTACTATAACCTTACCTCCATTTTTTGGTTTGACATTTTTTCGACAAATTTTATGCCTTACTGTAGTCTTACTTCCGTTTTTTGGCGTTTAACATTTTTTTTGTCAATTTGTATGCCTTACTATAGCCTTTTATCCGTTTTTTGGCATTAGTTATTTTTTTGTCCCTTTTTGTGCCTTACTATAACCTTACCTCCATTTCGAGGCGTTTGAAAATCTTTCAACAAATTTTATGCCTTACTATAGCCTTATTTCCGCTGTTTGGTTTTTGAGATTTTTTCTCCCATTTTTATGCCTTACTATAACCTTACCTATGTTTTTTGGTGTTTGACATTTTTTGTCCGTTTTTATGCTTTACTATAACATTACCTCCGTTTTGAGGCGTTTCAAACATTTTGGATAAATTTTATGCCTTTACTAGAGCCATACCTTTGTTTCGAGGCGTTTTTAAATTTTCCAAAAATTTTTCATGCCTTACTATAGCCTTACCTTCGTTTTGAGCCATTTTAATTTTTTTTTGGCTGTTTTCATGCCTTATTATAACCTTATTTTCGTTTTTTGGCGTTTGACATTTTTTTGTCAAATTTTATGCCTTACTATAGCCTTTACTCGGTTTTTTGGTGTTTGCCTATTTTTGGTCCGTTTTTATGCCTTTCTATAGCCTTACCTCCATTTCGAGGTGTTGGAATTTTTTTCGTCCGCTTTTAGTCCTTACTATAGTCTAACCTTTGATTTGAGGCGTTTGAATTTTTTTGGCCGTTTTTATGCCCTAATAAAACCTTGTTTCTGTTTTTTTAGCATTTGACATTTTTTTGTCCATTTCTAAGCCTTACTATAGCCTTACCACCGTTTTATGGTGTTCGAAAATTTTTTGACAAATTTTATGCCTTACTATAGCCTTTCCTTTATTACGAGGCGTTGGAAATTTTTTCGTCCGTTTTTAGAATAGCCTTATCTCCGATTTGAAGCCTTTGAATTTTTTTGTCCGTTTTTGTGCCTTATTATAACCTTATTTTGGTTTTTTGGTGTTTGACATTTCTTTGTCCATTTTCATTTTTTTGACAAATTTTATGCGTTACTGTAGTCTTATTTCTGTTTTTTGGCGTTTGACATTTTTTTTGTCCGTTTTTTATGCCTTACTATAACATTACCTCCGTTTTGAGGCGTTTCAAACATTTTGGATAAATTTTATGCCTTTACTAGAGCCATACCTTTGTTTCGAGGCGTTTTTAAATTTTCCAAAAATTTTTCATGCCTTACTATAGCCTTTACTCGGTTTTTTGGTGTTTGCCTTTTTTTGGTCTGTTTTTATGCCTTTCTATAGCCTTACTTCCGTTTCGAGGCGTTTTTAAAAAATGTTGACAATTTTATGCTTTACTATAACCTTACCTCCATTTCGAGGCGTTGGAAATTTTTTCGTCCGCTTTTAGTCCTTACTATAGTCTAACCTTTGATTTGAGGCGTTTGAATTTTTTTGGCCATTTTTAAGCCGTACTATAGCCTTACCACCGTTTTATGGTGTTCAAAAATTTTTTGACAAATTTTATGCCTTACTGTAGTCTTATATCCATTTCTTGGCGTTTGACATTTTTTGTAAATTTGTATGCCTTACTATAGCCTTATCTCCGATTTGAGGCGTTTGAATTTTTTGGGCCGTTTTTGTGCCTTATTATAACCTCATTTTGGTTTTTTGGTGTTTCACATTTTTTTATCCATTTTTAATTTTTCGCCCAATTCTATGCCTTACTATAGTCTTACTTCCGTTTTTTGGTGTTTTGACATTTTTTCGCCCAATTTTATGCCTTATTATAGCCTTACCTTTATTACGAGGCGTTGGAAATTTTTTTGGCCGTTTTTAGTATAGCCTTATCTCCGATTTGAGGCCTTTGAATTTTTTTGTCCGTTTTTGTGCCTTACTATAACATTACCTCTGTTTTGAGGCGTTTCAAACATTTTGGATAAATTTTATGCCTTTACTAGAGCCATACCTTTGTTTGAAATTTTTTGGCCTTTTTTATGCCTTATTGAAACCTTATTTCTGTTTTTTGGCGTTTGACATTTTTTTTGTCCATTTTTATGCCTTACTATAACCTTACCTCCATTTTTTGGTTTGACATTTTTTCGACAAATTTTATGCCTTACTATAGCCTTACCTTTATTACGAGGCGTTGGAAATTTTTTCGTCCGTTTTTAGTATAGCCTTATCTCCGATTTGAGGCCTTTGAATTTTTTTGTCCGTTTTTGTGCCTCATTATAACCTTATTTTGGTTTTTTTGGTGTTTGACATTTCTTTGTCCATTTTCATTTTTTCGACAAATTTTATGCCTTACTGTAGTCTTACTTCCGTTTTTTGGCGTTTGACATTTTTTTTGTCAATTTGTATGCCTTACTATAGCCTTACCTCAGATTTGAGGCGTTTGAATTTTTTTGGCCGTTTTTGTGCCTTACTATAGTCTTACCTCCATTTTTTGGTGTTTGACATTTTTTTTGTCCGTTTTTATGCTTTACTATAACATTACCTCTGTTTTGAGGCGTTTCAAACATTTTGGATAAATTTCATGCCTTTACTAGAGCCTTACCTTTTTTGAAATTTTTTGGCCTTTTTTATGCCTTATTGAAACCTTATTTCTGTTTTTTGGCGTTTGACATTTTTTTTGTCCATTTTTATGCCTTACTATAGCCTTACCATCGTTTTGAGACGTTTGAAAATTTCTTTGCCATTTTTATCTTTTACTATAGCCTTGCCTCCTTTTTTTGGCGTTAGACATTTTTTTTGTCCATTTTTATGCCTTACTATAACCTTACCTCCATTTTTTGGTTTGACATTTTTTCGACAAATTTTATGCCTTACTGTAGTCTTACTTCCGTTTTTTGGCGTTTAACATTTTTTTTGTCAATTTGTATGCCTTACTATAGCCTTTTATCCGTTTTTTGGCATTAGTTATTTTTTTGTCCCTTTTTGTGCCTTACTATAACCTTACCTCCATTTCGAGGCGTTTGAAAATCTTTCAACAAATTTTATGCCTTACTATAGCCTTATTTCCGCTGTTTGGTTTTTGAGATTTTTTCTCCCATTTTTATGCCTTACTATAACCTTACCTATGTTTTTTGGTGTTTGACATTTTTTGTCCGTTTTTATGCTTTACTATAACATTACCTCCGTTTTGAGGCGTTTCAAACATTTTGGATAAATTTTATGCCTTTACTAGAGCCATACCTTTGTTTCGAGGCGTTTTTAAATTTTCCAAAAATTTTTCATGCCTTACTATAGCCTTACCTTCGTTTTGAGCCATTTTAATTTTTTTTTGGCTGTTTTCATGCCTTATTATAACCTTATTTTCGTTTTTTGGCGTTTGACATTTTTTTGTCAAATTTTATGCCTTACTATAGCCTTTACTCGGTTTTTTGGTGTTTGCCTTTTTTTGGTCCGTTTTTATGCCTTTCTATAGCCTTACCTCCATTTCGAGGTGTTGGAATTTTTTTCGTCCGCTTTTAGTCCTTACTATAGTCTAACCTTTGATTTGAGGCGTTTGAATTTTTTTGGCCGTTTTTATGCCCTAATAAAACCTTGTTTCTGTTTTTTTAGCATTTGACATTTTTTTGTCCATTTCTAAGCCTTACTATAGCCTTACCACCGTTTTATGGTGTTCGAAAATTTTTTGACAAATTTTATGCCTTACTATAGCCTTTCCTTTATTACGAGGCGTTGGAAATTTTTTCGTCCGTTTTTAGAATAGCCTTATCTCCGATTTGAAGCCTTTGAATTTTTTTGTCCGTTTTTGTGCCTTATTATAACCTTATTTTGGTTTTTTGGTGTTTGACATTTCTTTGTCCATTTTCATTTTTTTGACAAATTTTATGCGTTACTGTAGTCTTATTTCTGTTTTTTGGCGTTTGACATTTTTTTTGTCCGTTTTTATGCTTTACTATAACATTACCTCCGTTTTGAGGCGTTTCAAACATTTTGGATAAATTTTATGCCTTTACTAGAGCCATACCTTTGTTTCGAGGCGTTTTTAAATTTTCCAAAAATTTTTCATGCCTTACTATAGCCTTTACTCGGTTTTTTGGTGTTTGCCTTTTTTTGGTCTGTTTTTATGCCTTTCTATAGCCTTACTTCCGTTTCGAGGCGTTTTTAAAAAATGTTGACAATTTTATGCTTTACTATAACCTTACCTCCATTTCGAGGCGTTGGAAATTTTTTTCGTCCGCTTTTAGTCCTTACTATAGTCTAACCTTTGATTTGAGGCGTTTGAATTTTTTTGGCCATTTTTAAGCCGTACTATAGCCTTACCACCGTTTTATGGTGTTCAAAAATTTTTTGACAAATTTTATGCCTTACTGTAGTCTTATATCCATTTCTTGGCGTTTGACATTTTTTGTAAATTTGTATGCCTTACTATAGCCTTATCTCCGATTTGAGGCGTTTGAATTTTTTGGGCCGTTTTTGTGCCTTATTATAACCTCATTTTGGTTTTTTTGGTGTTTCACATTTTTTTATCCATTTTTAATTTTTCGCCCAATTCTATGCCTTACTATAGTCTTACTTCCGTTTTTTGGTGTTTTGACATTTTTTTCGCCCAATTTTATGCCTTATTATAGCCTTACCTTTATTACGAGGCGTTGGAAATTTTTTTGGCCGTTTTTAGTATAGCCTTATCTCCGATTTGAGGCCTTTGAATTTTTTTGTCCGTTTTGTGCCTTACTATAACATTACCTCTGTTTTGAGGCGTTTCAAACATTTTGGATAAATTTTATGCCTTTACTAGAGCCATACCTTTGTTTGAAATTTTTTGGCCTTTTTTATGCCTTATTGAAACCTTATTTCTGTTTTTTGGCGTTTGACATTTTTTTTGTCCATTTTTATGCCTTACTATAACCTTACCTCCATTTTTTGGTTTGACATTTTTTCGACAAATTTTATGCCTTACTATAGCCTTACCTTTATTACGAGGCGTTGGAAATTTTTTCGTCCGTTTTTAGTATAGCCTTATCTCCGATTTGAGGCCTTTGAATTTTTTTGTCCGTTTTTGTGCCTCATTATAACCTTATTTTGGTTTTTTGGTGTTTGACATTTCTTTGTCCATTTTCATTTTTTCGACAAATTTTATGCCTTACTGTAGTCTTACTTCCGTTTTTTTGGCGTTTGACATTTTTTTTGTCAATTTGTATGCCTTACTATAGCCTTACCTCAGATTTGAGGCGTTTGAATTTTTTTGGCCGTTTTTGTGCCTTACTATAGTCTTACCTCCATTTTTTGGTGTTTGACATTTTTTTTGTCCGTTTTTATGCTTTACTATAACATTACCTCTGTTTTGAGGCGTTTCAAACATTTTGGATAAATTTCATGCCTTTACTAGAGCCTTACCTTTTTTGAAATTTTTGGCCTTTTTTATGCCTTATTGAAACCTTATTTCTGTTTTTTGGCGTTTGACATTTTTTTTGTCCATTTTTATGCCTTACTATAGCCTTACCATCGTTTTGAGACGTTTGAAAATTCTTTGCCATTTTTATCTTTTACTATAGCCTTGCCTCCTTTTTTTGGCGTTAGACATTTTTTTTGTCCATTTTTATGCCTTACTATAACCTTACCTCCATTTTTGGTTTGACATTTTTTCGACAAATTTTATGCCTTACTGTAGTCTTACTTCCGTTTTTTGGCGTTTAACATTTTTTTTGTCAATTTGTATGCCTTACTATAGCCTTTTATCCGTTTTTTGGCATTAGTTATTTTTTTGTCCCTTTTTGTGCCTTACTATAACCTTACCTCCATTTCGAGGCGTTTGAAAATCTTTCAACAAATTTTATGCCTTACTATAGCCTTATTTCCGCTGTTTGGTTTTTGAGATTTTTTCTCCCATTTTTATGCCTTACTATAACCTTACCTATGTTTTTTGGTGTTTGACATTTTTTGTCCGTTTTTATGCTTTACTATAACATTACCTCCGTTTTGAGGCGTTTCAAACATTTTGGATAAATTTTATGCCTTTACTAGAGCCATACCTTTGTTTCGAGGCGTTTTTAAATTTTCCAAAAATTTTTCATGCCTTACTATAGCCTTACCTTCGTTTTGAGCCATTTTAATTTTTTTTTGGCTGTTTTCATGCCTTATTATAACCTTATTTTCGTTTTTTTGGCGTTTGACATTTTTTTGTCAAATTTTATGCCTTACTATAGCCTTTACTCGGTTTTTTGGTGTTTGCCTTTTTTTGGTCCGTTTTTATGCCTTTCTATAGCCTTACCTCCATTTCGAGGTGTTGGAATTTTTTTCGTCCGCTTTTAGTCCTTACTATAGTCTAACCTTTGATTTGAGGCGTTTGAATTTTTTTGGCCGTTTTTATGCCCTAATAAAACCTTGTTTCTGTTTTTTTAGCATTTGACATTTTTTTGTCCATTTCTAAGCCTTACTATAGCCTTACCACCGTTTTATGGTGTTCGAAAATTTTTTGACAAATTTTATGCCTTACTATAGCCTTTCCTTTATTACGAGGCGTTGGAAATTTTTTCGTCCGTTTTTAGAATAGCCTTATCTCCGATTTGAAGCCTTTGAATTTTTTTGTCCGTTTTTGTGCCTTATTATAACCTTATTTTGGTTTTTTGGTGTTTGACATTTCTTTGTCCATTTTCATTTTTTTGACAAATTTTATGCGTTACTGTAGTCTTATTTCTGTTTTTTGGCGTTTGACATTTTTTTTGTCCGTTTTTATGCTTTACTATAACATTACCTCCGTTTTGAGGCGTTTCAAACATTTTGGATAAATTTTATGCCTTTACTAGAGCCATACCTTTGTTTCGAGGCGTTTTTAAATTTTCCAAAAATTTTTCATGCCTTACTATAGCCTTTACTCGGTTTTTTGGTGTTTGCCTTTTTTTGGTCTGTTTTTATGCCTTTCTATAGCCTTACTTCCGTTTCGAGGCGTTTTTAAAAAATGTTGACAATTTTATGCTTTACTATAACCTTACCTCCATTTCGAGGCGTTGGAAATTTTTTCGTCCGCTTTTAGTCCTTACTATAGTCTAACCTTTGATTTGAGGCGTTTGAATTTTTTTTGGCCATTTTTAAGCCGTACTATAGCCTTACCACCGTTTTATGGTGTTCAAAAATTTTTTGACAAATTTTATGCCTTACTGTAGTCTTATATCCATTTCTTGGCGTTTGACATTTTTTGTAAATTTGTATGCCTTACTATAGCCTTATCTCCGATTTGAGGCGTTTGAATTTTTTGGGCCGTTTTTGTGCCTTATTATAACCTCATTTTGGTTTTTTGGTGTTTCACATTTTTTTATCCATTTTTAATTTTTCGCCCAATTCTATGCCTTACTATAGTCTTACTTCCGTTTTTTGGTGTTTTGACATTTTTTCGCCCAATTTTATGCCTTATTATAGCCTTACCTTTATTACGAGGCGTTGGAAATTTTTTTGGCCGTTTTTAGTATAGCCTTATCTCCGATTTGAGGCCTTTGAATTTTTTTGTCCGTTTTTGTGCCTCATTATAACCTTATTTTGGTTTTTTGGTGTTTGACATTTCTTTGTCCATTTTCATTTTTTCGACAAATTTTATGCCTTACTGTAGTCTTACTTCCATTTTTTGGCGTTTAATATTTTTTTGTCCCTTTTTATGCCTTACTATAACCTTACCTCCGTTTCGAGGCGTTTGAAAATCTTTCAACAAATTTTATGCATTACTATAGCGTTATTTCCGCTGTTTGGCTTTTGAGATTTTTTCTCCCATTTTTATGCCTTACTATAACCTTACTTCTGTTTTGAGGTGTTTTTAAAAAATTTTGAAAATTTTTAAGCCTTACTATAGCCTTACCTCCATTTCGAGACGTTGGAATTTTTTTCGTCCGCTTTTAGTCCTTACTATAGTCTTACCTTTGATTTGAGGTGTTTGAATTTTTTTGGCCGTTATTATGCCCTAATATAACCTTATTTCTGTTTTGTTGGCATTTGACATTTTTTTGTCCATTTCTAAGCCTTGCTATAGCCTTACCACCGTTTTATGGTGTTCGAAAATTTTTCAACAAATTTTATAGCCTTACCTTTATCACGAGGCGCTGGAAATTTTTTCGTCCGTTTTTTGTATAGCCTTATCTCCGCTTTGAGGCCTTTGAATTTTTTTGGCCGTTTTTGTGCCTTATTATAACCTTATTTTGGTTTTTTGGTGTTTGACATTTTTTTGTCCATTTTCAATTTTTCGACAAATTTTATGCGTTACTATAGCCTTATTTCCATTTTTTGGCGTTTGACTTTTTTTTTTGTCCCTTTTTATGCTGTACTATAGCCTTACCTCCATTTCGAGTTGTTTGAAAATTTTTCAACAAATTTTTATGCCTTACTATAGCCTTACTTCCATTTCGAGGCGTATTAAATTTTTTGGTTGTTTTTATGCCTTACTATAGCCTTATTTCCGCTGTTTGGTTTTTGAGATTTTTTCTCCCATTTTTATGCCTTACTATATACTCTTACCTATGTTTTTTGGTGTTTGACATTTTTTTTGTCCGTTTTTATGCTTTACTATAACATTACCTTTGTTTCGAGGCATTTTAAAATTTTCCAAAAATTTTTCATGCCTTACTATAGCCTTACCTTCGTTTTGAGCCATTTTAATTTTTTTTTGGCCGTTTTCATGCCTAATTGAAACCTTATTTCTGTTTTTTGGCGTTAGACATTTTTTTTGTCCATTTTTATGCCTTACTATAACCTTACCTCCATTTTTTGGTTTGACATTTTTTCGACAAATTTTATGCCTTTCTATAGCCTTACTTCCGTTTCGAGGCGTTTTTAAAAAATGTTGACAATTTTATGCTTTACTATAGCCTTACCTCCATTTCGAGGTGTTGGAATTTTTTTCGTCCGCTTTTAGTCCTTACTATAGTCTAACCTTTGATTTGAGGCGTTTGAATTTTTTTTGGCTGTTTTTATGCCCTAATAAAACCTTGTTTCTGTTTTTTTAGCATTTGACATTTTTTTGTCCATTTCTAAGCCTTACTATAGCCTTACCACCGTTTTATGGTGTTCGAAAATTTTTCGACAAATTTTATGCCTTACTATAGCCTTTCCTTTATTACGAGGCGTTGGAAATTTTTTCGTCCGTTTTTAGAATAGCCTTATCTCCGATTTGAAGCCTTTGAATTTTTTTGTCCGTTTTTGTGCCTTATTATAACCTTATTTTGGTTTTTTGGTGTTTGACATTTCTTTGTCCATTTTCATTTTTTCGACAAATTTTATGCGTTCCTGTAGTCTTATTTCCGTTTTTTGGCGTTTGACATTTTTTTTGTCCGTTTTTATGCTTTACTATAACATTACCTCCGTTTTGAGGCGTTTCAAACATTTTGGATAAATTTTATGCCTTTACTAGAGCCATACCTTTGTTTCGAGGCGTTTTTAAATTTTCCAAAAATTTTTCATGCCTTACTATAGCCTTTACTCGGTTTTTTGGTGTTTGCCTTTTTTTGGTCTGTTTTTATGCCTTTCTATAGCCTTACTTCCGTTTCGAGGCGTTTTTAAAAAATGTTGACAATTTTATGCTTTACTATAACCTTACCTCCATTTCGAGGCGTTGGAAATTTTTTCGTCCGCTTTTAGTCCTTACTATAGTCTAACCTTTGATTTGAGGCGTTTGAATTTTTTTGGCCATTTTTAAGCCGTACTATAGCCTTACCACCGTTTTATGGTGTTCAAAAATTTTTTGACAAATTTTATGCCTTACTGTAGTCTTATATCCATTTCTTGGCGTTTGACATTTTTTGTAAATTTGTATGCCTTACTATAGCCTTATCTCCGATTTGAGGCGTTTGAAATTTTTGGGCCGTTTTTGTGCCTTATTATAACCTCATTTTGGTTTTTTGGTGTTTCACATTTTTTTATCCATTTTTAATTTTTCGCCCAATTCTATGCCTTACTATAGTCTTACTTCCGTTTTTTGGTGTTTTGACATTTTTTCGCCCAATTTTATGCCTTATTATAGCCTTACCTTTATTACGAGGCGTTGGAAATTTTTTTGGCCGTTTTTGTGCCTCATTATAACCTTATTTTGGTTTTTTGGTGTTTGACATTTCTTTGTCCATTTTCATTTTTTCGACAAATTTTATGCCTTACTGTAGTCTTACTTCCGTTTTTTGGCGTTTGACATTTTTTTTGTCCATTTTTATGCCTTATTATAGCCTTACCTCCGATTTGAGGCGTTACCTTTGTTTCGAGGCGTTTTTAAATTTTCCAAAAATTTTTCATGCCTTACTATAGCCTTACCTTCGTTTTGAGCCATTTAAATTTTTTTTGGCCGTTTTCATGCCTTATTATAACCTTATTTTCGTTTTTTGGCGTTTGACATTTTTTTGTCAAATTTTATGCCTTACTATAGCCTTTACTCGGTTTTTTGGTGTTTGCCTTTTTTTGGTCTGTTTTTATGCCTTTCTATAGCCTTACTTCCGTTTCGAGGCGTTTTTAAAAAATGTTGACAATTTTATGCTTTACTATAACCTTACCTCCATTTCGAGGCGTTGGAAATTTTTTCGTCCGCTTTTAGTCCTTACTATAGTCTAACCTTTGATTTGAGGCGTTTGAATTTTTTTGGCCATTTTTAAGCCGTACTATAGCCTTACCACCGTTTTATGGTGTTCAAAAATTTTTTGACAAATTTTATGCCTTACTGTAGTCTTATCTCCGATTTGAGGCGTTATAACCCTTATTATAACCTCATTTTGGTTTTTTGGTGTTTCACAATTTTTTATCCATTTTTAATTTTTCGCCCAATTCTATGCCTTACTATAGTCTTACTTCCGTTTTTTGGTGTTTTGACATTTTTTTTGTCCATTTTTATGCCTTATTATAGCCTTACCTTTATTACGAGGCGTTGGAAATTTTTTCGTCCGTTTTTAGTATAGCATTATCTCCGATTTGAGGCCTTTGAATTTTTTTGTCCGTTTTTGTGCCTCATTATAACCTTATTTTGGTTTTTTGGTGTTTGACATTTCTTTGTCCATTTTCATTTTTTCGACAAATTTTATGCGTTACTGTAGTCTTACTTCCATTTTTTGGTGTTTGACATTTTTTTTGTCCGTTTTTATGCTTTACTATAACATTACCTCTGTTTTGAGGCGTTTCAAACATTTTGGATAAATTTCATGCCTTTACTAGAGCCTTACCTTTTTTGAAATTTTTTGGCCTTTTTTATGCCTTATTGAAACCTTATTTCTGTTTTTTGGCGTTTGACATTTTTTTTGTCCATTTTTATGCCTTTACTAGAGCCTTACCTTTGTTTCGAGGCGTTTTAAAATTTTCCAAAAATCTTTCATGCCTTACTATAGCCTTACCTTCGTTTTGAGCCATTTTAATTTTTATTGGCCATTTTCATGCCTTATTATAACCTTATTTTCGTTTTTTGGCGTTTGACATTTTTTTGTCAAATTTTATGCCTTACTATAGCCTTTACTCGGTTTTTTGGTGTTTGCCTTTTTTTGGTCCGTTTTTATGCCTTTCTATAGCCTTACTTCCGTTTCGAGGCGTTTTTCAAAAATGTTGACAATTTTATGCTTTACTATAGCCTTACCTCCATTTCGACGCATTGGAAATTTTTTCGTCCGCTTTTAGTCCTTACTATAGTCTAACCTTTGATTTGAGGCGTTTGAATTTTTTTGGCCTTTTTTATGCCTTATTGAAACCTTATTTCAATTTCTTGGCGTTTGACATTTTTTGTAAATTTTTATGCCTTACTATAGCCTTACCACCGGTTTGAGACGTTTGAAAATTTCTTTGCCGTTATTATCTTTTACTATAGCCTTGCCTCCTTTTTTTGGCGTTAGACATTTTTTTTGTCCATTTTTAATTTTTCGCCGAATTCTATGCCTTTCTATAGTCTTACTTCCGTTTTTTGGTGTTTGACATTTTTTCGCCCAATTTTATGCCTTACTATAGCCTTACCTTTATTACGAGGCGTTGGAAATTTTTTCGTCCGTTTTTAGTATAGCATTATCTCCGATTTGAGGCCTTTGAATTTTTTTGTCCGTTTTTGTGCCTTATTATAACCTTATTTTGGTTTTTTGGTGTTTGACATTTCTTTGTCCATTTTCATTTTTTCGACAAATTTTATGCCTTACTGTAGTCTTACTTCCATTTTTTGGTGTTTGACATTTTTTTTGTCCGTTTTTATGCCTTACTATAACATTACCTCTGTTTTGAGGCGTTTCAAACATTTTGGATAAATTTCATGCCTTTACTAGAGCCATACCTTTGTTTGAAATTTTTTGGCCTTTTTTATGCCTTATTGAAACCTTATTTCTGTTTTTTGGCGTTTGACATTTTTTTTGTCCATTTTTATGCCTTACTATAGCCTTACCATCGTTTTGAGACGTTTGAAAATTTCTTTGCCATTTTTATCTTTTACTATAGCCTTGCCTCCTTTTTTTGGCGTTAGACAATTTTTTTTTGTCCATTTTTATGCCTTACTATAACCTTACCTCCATTTTTTGGTTTGACATTTTTTCGACAAATTTTATGCCTTACTATAGCCTTACCTTTATTACGAGGCGTTGGAAATTTTTTTGGCCGTTTTTAGTATAGCCTTATCTCCGATTTGAGGCCTTTGAATTTTTTTGTCCGTTTTTGTGCCTTATTATAACCTTATTTTAGTTTTTGGTGTTTGACATTTCTTTGTCCATTTTCATTTTTTCGACAAATTTTATGCCTTACTGTAGTCTTACTTCCGTTTTTTGGCGTTTAACATTTTTTTTGTCAATTTGTATGCCTTACTATAGCCTTTTATCCGTTTTTTGGCATTAGTTATTTTTTTGTCCCTTTTTGTGCCTTACTATAACCTTACCTCCGTTTCGAGGCGTTTGAAAATCTTTCAACAAATTTTATGCATTACTATAGCCTTATTTCCGCTGTTTGGTTTTTGAGATTTTTTCTCCCATTTTTATGCCTTACTATAACCTTACCTATGTTTTTTGGTGTTTGACATTTTTTGTCCGTTTTTATGCTTTACTATAACATTACCTCCGTTTTGAGGCATTTCAAACATTTTGGATAAATTTTATGCCTTTACTAGAGCCTTACCTTTGTTTCGAGGCGTTTTAAAATTTTCCAAAAATTTTTCATGCCTTACTATAGCCTTACCTTCGTTTTGAGCCATTTAAATTTTTTTGGGCCGTTTTCATGCCTTATTATAACCTTATTTTCGTTTTTTGGCGTTTGACATTTTTTTGTCAAATTTTATGCCTTACTATAGCCTTTACTCGGTTTTTTGGTGTTTGCCTTTTTTTGGTCCGTTTTTATGCCTTTCTATAGCCTTACCTCCATTTCGAGGCGTTGGAAATTTTTTCGTCCGCTTTTAGTCCTTACTATAGTCTAACCTTTGATTTGAGGCGTTTGAATTTTTTTGGCCGTTTTTATGCCCTAATAAAACCTTGTTTCTGTTTTTTTAGCATTTGGCATTTTTTTGTCCATTTCTAACCCTTACTATAGCCTTACCACCGTTTTATGGTGTTCAAAAAATTTTCAACAAATTTTTTGCCTTACTATAGCCTTATATCCGTTTTTTTGTCCATTTTTATGCCTTACTATAACCTTACCTCCATTTTTTGGTGTTTGACATTTTTTCTTTTGTATTTATGTCTTATTATAGCCTTACCTCCCTTTTGAGGCATTTTAATTTTCTCGCCATTGTTATGTCTTACTGTAGCCTTACCTCTGTTTTAAGCAAGTAAGTATATCTGTAGTTAGGTTCACAGCATCACATTCACTGAGGATTTAATGAACATTTTTTTTATAGTGAATTATGATGCACAGGGATTTATTTGAACCAGGTTCCTCAAGATGATTCTCAACAGAAGGTAGAAGCTTGTTCTGACCACACTGTGCAAGCAGAAATGTAAAAAAATAATTACCAACTCATTTGGCTGTATGTGTTTATTGTCACTTAACACAAGCTTGTACACACTACCAAAAGCTTAGATATTTGTAGGCAGTACTCAGAGAATGAATAGCATTTTGTTCACTTACTGAGCATTTAACAAACATTTAATGTTTAATGCAGTTTAATACTCGAACCAGGTTTCTCATGTTCAAGGTAGAAGCAGACTCTGATCACACTGAGCTGAGTCTGAGGCAGAGGGCAAAGTAAGAGGTGAATGCTAAGCGTTCACACTAAAAGTATAATTATAAGACATGAAGATTATTGCAACATTTAAGCTATAAATTGTGGCTGCAGTTTCAGGATTAAAGCTTCAACAGCAGTTTTTCTCAAAGTTCATGAGCAACAGCTGTCACACTTTAACAGACCTAATCAAGCACTGTAAAGACTGCAAAAGCAGCCTAATTGGCATAAAACATTAAATTACATGAAAAGTAGAGCGTTAGCATTTTACAAATGAGGTATTATCATTGTCACTAAGGAACAGAACAATTTGACATTTGTAGGTGTAGAATTTGGATCTTAAAAACTAAAGAAGTTTGCATTTCCACGTTTATTGTCTGTGTACACAAGTTTATACACACCATTAAAGGTCAGATATTAGTGGGCCTTACTCACAGCATTACATTTACAGTCACTGAGAATTTAAACATCCATTCAGAGTCAAAGTTACAGACGTTATGGGTAAGATTTGAACCAGGGTCCTTTTGATGATTGCTCAAAGAAGGTGGAAGCTCTGAACACACTGAGCTAAAGATTCACAGAAAGTATTAATATACATTTTAAACTACAAATTGTGGCTGTAGCTGCAGGATTAAAAGTTTTAACAGCAGTTTAAAAGTAGATGTGTGTGCATTGTCCACCTTAGAAAGCAGCATTGTCACTAAGCAGCAGAACATTTTGACCACTAATGCAAATAATTTGACTAAATGTTAGAGTTGGTCCAGGATCAATAAACAGCTCTACTTCATACACGATACATTTGATTTCAGCAGAAAAGAGTCGTTTTAGGGTTTAGTTACTAATGTTTGGCTAAGTTCATATTAATATAGATGTTATATTAAGGCTCATATTCCTTCATTTGTTTATAAAATCATTCATTGAATAAGTTCATTAAAGTCATCTGTGAGGGTTGAAGTGTATTACAGAGGTGTGTTCCATAAAGGAGGTTCAACAAACTCTGAGTTTATCCATAAACTCTGGATCAACATATCCCACGATGGGAAACTCTGTGTATCTGATTCCATTACAGCTGGTATGAAGTGGATTAATCAACCCTGAGTATGTAAACCTTGGGTTACTGACGTGCCCGAGCGCGATAAAAAGCCATCATCAATGGAGGCAAGATTACACAAACTACCATGGTAACCACCCGGAAGAGAGTGATTTATTCATCCTGATGGTGAAATAATCAGGTGTTTATAGAGGAATATGAACCTGTTCTAAAGGTGTCGCTTCATCGCGCCAGTGACGTGACGACTGTTTAATAATATGAATAAAATGTGTCTGAGGAGGTGTGGCAGCAGCAGAGGGATGCTGTATAGAGACCCCTCCCACTACAGTGGCTATAACGACACATCATTTATATTGATTTTTAATGTAATGTAGTCATCAGAGTCATGTCAACGTCCAAAAAAAAAACTGATTGTGGGATTGAACCCCCGAACCTATGCTAGGATGAAGCCCTGAACTCGTTACGCCACAATAACTTTTAAACTATGATCTTCATACATCCATCTATATTACACTATAAAACAGCGTAAAGTCAATGTTGGGCCTTAAATGTTTCTTCATTTAAATGAACTTTTTCTCCTTTACATTCTCCACAGGTTTGTATCCACTTTACTACAGACCTCAGCACGTTTTCTAGTGTGTGATGTCACTAATGTGTGTCAGAGAAGAGTGTTAAGGTTCATTAAAGTGTTCCTTAAAATGCAATGTTCAGGTGGGCGGAGCCAGGTAGAAATCCAGGGTTTCTTCGATAAAACCTGCCAGTGAGCAGGTTCAGTTCAGGGATAACGTTACCATGGTAACATACTCAGAGAAGAACATATCTCACCTTTAGAAATGGGATACTCAGTGTCCCTCATATGAGCCCCAACATACTCAGAGTATGAACATAACCCACTGTATGGAATACCCCTCTGGTGTGTTTTATATGTATATATATATATTTATGAAAGCATGTATTTACATCCTGCAGCCCTGTATAAAATGATTAGTTATATAGTTGGACTCTAATTGTGTGTGTGTGTGTGTGTGATGTTAAAGGTTGGAGGACACACCATGCTGCCCATACGCTGGATGCCTCCAGAGAGCATCATGTACAGGAAGTTCACCACTGAGAGCGATGTTTGGAGTCTGGGAGTCGTTCTCTGGGAGATTTTCACCTACGGTAAACAGCCGTGGTACCAACTCTCCAATAATGAGGTACGATGCTCCTCCTTCTTTACATTTGTCCATAAACTGTCACAGATCAGCTGCAGAAATAAGTGCACCTCAGTAAATGTTGCCCTGGGAGAAGCTTGATGTTCATAAGTGACGGTAAAACTAAACGCTGCGTCCCAGGATGAAGAAACAAACCCTGAGTGAGGAAGAATAAATATTTAATGGAGCTGTTTCACAGAGAAACTCCTTCAGTTTGATGTTGTCGTCATTCTGAGCTTTAGGATCTGCTGTCGTTTGACGAGAACTGAAGGAAAATAACTTTCAACAAACAGTTGTTGTGATATTTGCTCCTTTTGTTGATCACGAAGGAGAAAATAAACAAAAACATTGACCCAAATATGAGAAGTTACTTCTCTTTCTGAAGTATTGAACCAAATAGAAGAAAGACAAGTTAAAAGATAAAGAATCAAACTAAATTGTGTAAATGTGCCTCATGACATCTGTACTCAGATTACAGATAGAAAACATTGATCACTTCTCTCCAGGTTCTGGAGATTGACTAAATCCAGAACCTCCTGAACCCGTGTGTGCAGGACAGAAGAATAAACATTAAAGATAAGCTGCTGTAAACACTCCATTAGGGAACGATTGTGTGTCTTTTTTAAATAGAGAACCAAACAATGTAAATCAATGTGTTTCATTAAATAGTTTAAATGAAAATGAGAAAAGCTTGAATTATTGCACCTTCAAGGGTTCCTCGATCAGAAGGTATTGGACCGTGAAGGGAACACAACCCAACCTTTGGTTTTTAATATTCTGCACATGTGATCATATGCTTTAATGTAAACATTTAGATGGAAACCTTTGATCACATTCATTCTGTGTGAGTTCAGCACCGAGCAGATACTGCATCACTGTCACTACAGCGGGAATGTGTGTGTGTGTGTGTCCTGTAGGTGATTGAGTGTATAACCCAGGGTCGGGTCCTCCAGCGCCCCAGGACGTGTCCTAAGGAGGTCTATGACCTGATGTTGGGCTGTTGGCAGAGAGAACCTCACATGAGACTCAACATCAAAGAAATCCACGCTTTGCTCCTCAACCTGGCCAAAGCCACGCCCGTTTATCTAGACATCCTGGGCTGACCAGGTGTGTGTGTGTGTGTGGCTATTATCAGCCTCTCTAAGCAATCAAAAACCCCTCCTTGTGCCCAATCACCTCCTTCCTCCCCATAGCGCATCCTGACTCCTCCCCCTCCTGAACACACAAAGATACTTTTCTCTTTTTTCCAGGTGCTTTAAACTTTAAATAAAGGCTCTGATCCTGAAGGACAACACCACATGTTTAACATCTGGAAACATGTAAATATGACAGTGTTTTAGATGAAAGTTAGCTGTATATATGAGTATTACTGCACATCAACATGTAATATATGGAGTGTCCCAAAGAAAGAAGAGAAAATAATACAAGTAAAAAGAACTAATGAACTAATCTATGTAAACTCTACAAACTGTCAGTTTATCAAAGGGAAAAAACACATTTACGTCTAAATGTTTGGTTTTACTGATGGAGGCTTTAGCTGGTGTCACATGTCAGTGATGCATCTGTCCACAGCTGTTTAATGGTGGGGGGTGGGGTGGGGTAAAGGTCGCTGAGGGAGGTGGAGTGGGCGGCGGCGTCTTAGAAGGTGTGGTTCATATGGTCAACCAAGATTAAATCATCTCGACTCTCAGCACTCAGACATCCTACTAAACCACATTTACACACACACACACACACACACACTCCTCTAATGGTGTAATAATGTATATTTCATTACAGTATAATGGCTCCATTAGCTCAGGCTCCTCACAGACATTCAACACTTATTGTTTTAGGGCTGGGAAGAAAAGATGAAGGAATGGAGGAGGAGAGAGTTCAGAAAGCTTCTACTGATGTTTGTAGTGGACGTAGGAGGAGGTGATGAACGTCTTCACAATCATTCAATGTCATTTCAACACATTTTGAGGAAACTTTGGTCTAAAAAATCCTGAGAATTGAATTTTAAAAGAGAAAACATGAGAAATAAATGAGCTCTTAATTAATATTATATTTTAACAAATAAGTGTTTTTCTGATACAATGGTTTTTATGTTACTAGAGATAAATTAATAATCAATAAGTGATTAACAGACACAGAGCCGAGCTACAATAACTTCATGTAAAGAATTAAAAATATTGGTGAAAAAACTCAAAATTAAAATGAAGAAAAATAGTTTTGCATCCAAATAAAAAGTAACATTTATACTATAAATGAAAACAGATCAGATTGTTTCTTACATTCCTACAGGCAGTTATGGGTCAATGAAAATAGTAAATAGTAAAATAGGAGGAGCTGACATGTCCACCAGATATGATGTATAGCAGATCTATGTCTATATACTGAGAGAGTGGGTGGAGCTTATTACTGTACCATATTTACCTTTATATGTGATGGAGTTACTGATGTATTGGAAGATGAACATGGAAGATAAATAAGGACACACCCCCCTCACTACGTTATCCATATCTATAAAAGTATTGATCAGATCAAATTAAACATTTACAGTGTGAATATTGAATTATTGGTAAAATGTAAAATTTTTTAGACAAGTGTGTGGGACATTTGTTCAAATGACATGAAATTATCCTTTCATTCATTACACATGCACACACACTTTTATCCAATAATTATCTATTAATTGATCGGTTGAACCTTATCAATGACCTTTATTGATAACTTTATTTAAACAGGTTTTTAACTGCAGCGCTGACCATTTTAAAAATGCTGATTTGATTAATTTATACATTTTGTACATTACTTTTTGCAACCACTGAAAAGGTTTGATTATCGATGTGTTTCCTGTGAGTCTGGATCAATAACGTACTGCAGCCTTTCTATTGGTTCTTTAGTTCACTTCATTTGATTTTAAAGACGTAACGTTTGCAGTGAAAGACAAACAGATGATGATGATGATGAAGATAGTGTCAATCACAGACTTTGACCTATAGTGTAAAATAAGCCCCTCCCTCTCTCTCTCTGTGATTGTTGTTCACTTTGATCTAAAAACATTTGTGGAAACAAACACTAATGTTCATGTAAAAATGTGAATAATCTGCTGTTTAACCTGTTCAATGGTTGTCTTTGTCTTAGAATGGGAGGAAAGAGGTGATGATGATGATGATGATGATGATGATGATGATGATGGTGATGATGATGATGATCGTTCTGATTAATGACAGCAGCTAAAATTCATTAAATAATTAAACTTTCCTTGGATTCATCACGTGATTCATTTGTCTACGGCTGCGTTCATCACTGCTCACCTTCATCCTACACACACTGTGGGCGGAGCCACTTTAAATCAGATGCTTTCACTTCAGTTCTATTCCTCCCACAGTTTTATGAGGCTGTAAAAAAATGTAATAAATAATAACTGTAATAACTAATAACTGTTATAAATAATAAGGCTCGAGTGATGGGAGTGAGGTGGTTGGTGTCGGCTGAGCGGAGGTGGCGGGTGGGTTGGTGTTGTTGCAGGAGCTTGGTGAGGTAGGGCGGGGCCAGGTTGTGGAGGGACTTGTAGGTGAGGAGGAGGAGCTTGTATTGAATGTGGTATTGAACGTTGAGCTGTTGGAGGACGGGAGTGAAGTGAAGAGGAGGCGGGGAGCAGAGTTCTGGATGTATTGTAGTTTTTGGAGGTGAGTGGTGGGAAGTCCATAGAGAAGGTTATTACAGTAGTCGAGTCTGGAAGTGATGAAGACATGGATGAGGATTTCAGCTGTTGACTGGGTAAGGGGGGGGCGGAGGTGGGCAATGTTGTGGAGGTGGAAGAAGGAGGTTTTAGTGATGTGTTTGGTATGAGAGGGTGGAGTCCATTATGATGTCGAGGTTGCGTACAGAGGGGGAGGGGTGACATTGTGACCGTCAATGAGGAGGGTAAAGTTCTGGACAGAGGGGAGGAGGGATTTGGGGCCAGTGATGAGGAGTTCTGTTTAATTGCTGTCGAGTTTGAGAAAGTTATTGTCCATCCAGGTTTTGATATCGGAGATGCAGTTGGTGATGGTGGAGATAACTGAGGTGATGGATTTGGTGGAGATGTAGAGTTGGGTATCATCAGCATAGCAGTGGAAATGGAGTCCATGGTGACAAATGATCTGACCGTGGGGAAGCATGTAGATGGTAAAGAGGAGGGGCCGAGCACTGAACCTTGGGGGACATCGTGGGTGACGGGGGAAGTGTGGGAGTTGCAGTTGTTGGCAGAGACAAAGTGGTGACGGTCAGAGGTAAACCAAAGGAATGCTGTGCCGGAGATGTTGATTGATACTAGATGGTGGAGGAGAACAGTATGGTCTAATGTGTCAAATGCAGCGTAGATGGCGAGGAGGATGGATAAGGAACCTGAGTAAGCAGCGAGGAGGAGATCATTTGTGACTTTAAGAAGTGCTGTTTCTGTGCTGTGGTTTGAATGGAGGGGGACAGAGGAGAGAAAGAGGGAAGGCTATGGAGTGTGGGTGGAGTGAGTTAATGTTTTGGGGGAAGAGTGACGGGGAAAGTGGATGCAAGTGAACAGTGTATGGTATGGATTTTGGTATGGTTGATTGTATTTGTCTGTAGTGAATGTGGAGGTTGTCCTGGGGTTTGGTCAGTTTGGCAAATGTGGAGAAAAGTGTACGGGGGTTTGAAGAATGTGAGTGGATGAGTTGAGACTAGAAATTGAACTGGGCAGTTTTGAGGGAGGAGTTGTATGTGATTGTAACGTGTTTGTAAGTTTGGGTATGGACAGTGAGACCGGTTTAGATGGAGTCTTTCAATTTTCCTTTTGCATTTTTTGAGATTGTGGAGATCAGGGGTGTAACAAGGGGCAGAGGTGGAGAAGGAGACGGTGGCTGTTTTGAGAGGGGGTAGTTGTAGAAACTGACTTGATCAGAGGAGGTTGGATTTAAGGGAAGCAAAGAGCTGGTGATGACATGGGATACAGAGGAGGAGAGAGAGAATGTCATTGTTCCTGTGTGTTTGGTGGTAGGAGTTGGGGTAATGATGTCCAGAGTTATAGCCAGATGATCAGAAATTGTCAGGTCCGTTAATGACAAATTATGAACGGTGAGGGAGGGTGTGGAACAGACCAGGTCCAGGATGTGTCCATGGTTGTGTGTGGGAGAAGTGACGTGCTGGGAAAGGTTGAGGCACTTTGAAATGTCCAAAAAGTCAGATGTGAATTTAGCTGTAGGGGAGTCAATGTGGATGTTGAAGTCACCAAGGAGAAGAATGGACTGAGAAATGGAGGACAACTGTGTTACAAAGTCAGTAAATTCAGAAAGAAATGATGGGCAGTTTTGGGGCAGGCGATATACAGGAGCTAGATCATGTAGAGCTTTGTATGCTAACAGCAGGATTTTAAACTCTATTCTAGATTTTACAGGAAGCCAATGAAGGGAAGCCAATACTGTAGAAATATGTTCTCTCCTGTTAGTACCTGTTAGTATTCTAGCTGCAGCATTCTGAATTAACTGGAGACTTTTTAGTGAGTTACTAGGACATCCTGACAGTATAGAGTTACAATAATCTAATCTAGATTTATTTATTTTATTTATTCAGTTTATTTCCGACATGGTTGCATCCACAGAAGTTTTGTTATTGTTTTCTTTTTTGTTTTGTTTTTTGTACATGCCGAAAAAGGAGACGAGAGAAGCAGTTTGCTTATCCAAGTCCCGTCCCCTGTTTTGAACACAGAAAATTTACATCAAAGCTTGTCTCTCTGGTCAAACATTCTTAGGTTGTTCTGAACACAATTTCTTTTTTGTCCTTTTTTATGTAGGATTTATTCTCATCTGTAGTCAGTGTTGTCTTTTTTCATTCCTCCTCTTCATCGTTGTTCGTGTCGTCCTTGTTCCCTGCAGATTTCATTCCCCGACTTTGTTTACGTTCCTCCAGTTCAAAAGAAAACTTCATCGTCTTTCGAAGTTCCTTGTTTTGTCTCTGCATCAAGATTATTCTAGTTGTTAATAGCTATTGACAGTGCTGTGTTTTCCAATGTTAGATTTAACCCTTTCTCGTATAAACACATTACTATGTCTTAGGTTATAAGCAGTAATTTAAATGTGACCCAATAAGGGAAGAATAGATTATCTTCAGTGTCTTGGTATGTAGTATTTGTTGTAATTTCCATAGGATGTAGTTCTGTTTTCAATGTTTTGTCTTTAAGGTGTTTTTTCTATAATGTATTTTTATTTTTTTTTTTTTTTTTGCATGTGTTTGCGTATGTTTCTGGGTGGATGTTGTCATTAGTATTAAATATTGTAAGTATTGGTAAATGGTCGGAGATGTCATTTATTAATATTCCATCTATTATTTTGGTTAGGTTCTCATTAAATATGTCTATTTTGCAATCAGGAGACAAACAACAGATTAATATGTTCTCTCCCTTTGGTCTCGTTATTTTTACTGTTACACATTCTCCATTTCATTGTTATCTTTTATGTATAATGCCTTTTATCATAAAGTTCATACCTTTTTGTTCATTTAGCCAAGTTTCTGACAGTGCCACATTGAATTCAGTCTCCGAAAAGTAAGCACATTCTGAGTCTTGTTTCCAGTGTTTATATAGATCTGGGTCCATATCCATGATTACCATCAGTAATGTTGTTGTTTAGGTGGATCCTTCATATTTTCCCAAGTCTTCCATCGTTTTGATGAGGATTGGTTTTCCGTTCTGTTCTCCCAGTGGTGTGATATAAATCCTGCAGTTTCTTGTCCACGTCTTTAGAATTTTTCCTCCTATTTTTATTTGGCGTGCCTTCCATGCGATGCTTGCGTTTTGTTTTGTCAGGTGTTCATTCATGAAAACCTTCGTTTCTTTCAATTTCTTGCCTTGCTTCAGTAGTTCTCCTTTAAATTTCAGATTCGTGAAGGTGATTTTTACAGCTCTTGTGTCATCACGCTTTGGCAGGAGTTGATGTTGTTAGGGTTCAGGACAATGTCCTTTGACTCCAGGTAATCAATGACCTGTTGTTCAATCGATTTTGTCTTCGTCACTCGCTTCCGTTGTCTGTCTCAACCTGGGTTTTATCTTTAGGCCTGTAATGATGACATCTTTCTCTCTTTCCTTTTGTTCCAGCTCTTCAACCCTCACGTTTAGCAGTTTTAGCTCTTCAGCATTCTTTACATTCTGTTGTTCCAGTACCTTTACTTCACTTTGAAGGCTTTCCCGTGATTTTTCCAGCGTCTTTTCCAACGACTTTATCTCGGTTGTGACCCGTGCAGATACAGTAGATCGTCTTTGAAGTTTTGTATCATCTCCTTGACCTCCTCCAAACCCTGATCAGGTTGTGTATGGCCTGCAGGCGGTTTTTTAACCATTTTTCTTTTCGTCTTGGGCCCAAGTTTTATTTCTCAGGCTGTCCAGCTGCAGCTGTAAACTGTTAATCTCCCAAGGTCGTGTTATTGGAGCGAGTGAACACACGTCCTTTCTCTCCAAAGACCAGAGACGACTGATGTAACACATGCATGGATTAGTTTTTCAGCATCACTCTGGGTCAAGATATTCCTGATTTTATAGATATTACGGAGGTAGAAGAAGGCTGTCCTTGTGATTTATTTAATATGAGAATTAAAAGATAAGTCAGTATCAAAGATAACATCACCCACTCACCACTAATCTTAATGATTTTAAGTTATTTTTGTTTTCAAAAGTGTTTAAGCGTGATTTAATCAATGTTTTTTAGAATCAGCTCAAATCATGAGTTGATGGATTTCATTTGTTGGCTGGAATTATTCTCCTGGAACACAAATAAAGTGAGAACCTGTAAATATGAAGCAGAAATGTTTTTTAATCTTGTTCATAATTTGTGTGTGTGTGTGTGTGTGTGTGTGTGTGTGTGTGTGTGTGTGTGTGTGTGTGTGTGTGTGTGTGTGTGTGTGTGTGTGTGTGTGTGTGTGTGTGTGTGTGTGTGTGTGTGTGTGTGTGTGTGTGTGTGTGTGTTACTGGTGATCTGAGATGATGATGAACACGTGTTAGAGTTTAGATCATGTGATGGACTGGAGCCCTGTCCAGGGTGTACACTAGGCCTGCAGCGGTGTCGACAACGTCGACTACTTGGTTCTAAAAAAAATCGTCGACGCGCCGCTACGTCTACTCGCCACACGCACATGAGTGACAAAACAAACTACCATGGAGGACGAAACTCCGTCTCCAACCACCTCTCAGGCTCAGCAGCCTGCCCTACAAAGCTCTACATGTCACCAAAACACACCCCGCTGCCCTACATCAAAGGTGTGGGAATGATTTAAACACAGCCATACGGTACTGTATAGTTATTTGCAGTCTTTGTACGATGGAGCTGGAGAATAATCCAGTAGGAAGTCTTGGTTCATTGGCTGAGATCTGACATTTAAAAGGGAAAGTGCAAAGCGTATCACACCAGCACAACTTCCATGTGGGAGCCTTTGAAGCGGAGGCTTCCCATTGTTATTTGTGACGCCGGAGAACAGAAGTAAGTAACGTTACCATCGTTAGGCCTGGGCCGATAATCGATAAATCAATTAACTGGACGGTAAATAAAATGAACTCAGTAAGTTTGCTAGCCTTGGTATATTACCATATTCATGTGTTTTTGGTAGCGCGCCTGTCGGCTGCAGAGGCTAGTGTTAGCAACGGTTATAAAACAGGAGATAACTCAGTCAGTTCTAATAATGTCTCAGTGAACCTACAGTGTAATTACTCTAAAATAGTATTCCACTGCCAGGTAATCTTAGATTTAGGTAAATCTAACCGTTATAATCCGGTAGATGCATTAACTCTGGACCTACTACGTAGCTTCAGATTGCTACGCCGGCTACACCCAGCGGCCTGTGGAGCAGCGGAGCCTCTTACCCACGGTGTCCACCAGCGGAGGAGACGTAAACGGTGTGATAGGAAGCAGAATGCCGAGCGGGGCTAGCAACCAAGCTAAGTCTAAGTATTTAGTTTTCCTCGTCGAACAGCATGAAACAGGAGGGGGCGGGGCCACTAGCATTGTTGTTCACAAAGGTTCTAACTGGATTAGAAGTGTTACCTGTTAATGAATGTACAACTATATTATATACATCTGTGTCTCAATGTTTATTATTTATTACAAGTGTAATTTAGTTTCTGAGAGAGACGTGATAAACTATTTTATTTATTGTTTTAGTTGTGTGTGGTTTTAAATTTGAGATGTTTTTTTTTCTTAACAGAGACAGTGTTTATTTTATTGTTTTTGTTTGTTTTATTTGTTTAAAATATTTAAAAGTTCTTGACATTCCAATTACAAATACAAGTTGATTGCATTTGAAATGGTGTAGTTGCATTATTATATGTTATCATTATATTAGTGGTTATTTTGGTCTAAAAAAAAAAATTGACAATAATATCGGTTATCGGCAATAATTTGTGGCAAAATCTGTTATCGGCCCAAACCTAACTATCGCCATCGTTTGCTAAATTAATTTCATGTTTGTGTAACGTTAGTAGTGTATTGTGAAATAAAAATACCACCAGCATTGCTGTGTGACAATAAATACTATGTCTATGTTTATGTACAGTATTGTGCAACGTGAGCTTGAGCTCTGCGTACTTCGCTGATGCTAGCTAACTGTGTTTGTGTTTGGTTACTGTTAGTAGCTGGTGGCTAAACAGCTGTGTTTAGCTAACATTAGCTAGAAATAGCATGTAATGCTGGCATGAATGGTAACGGTGGCTAATTTACAGCTAACAGAACACAGCTATCGAGCCACAAGCACCACCAAAGTGTAGAGGTGCTAGCTACGGTAGCTAGCAGATTGTAGTAACATTAGATTTATCTGTTAAACGTTACATTTGCCAATTCATGATAAGCTCAATCATGTTGTGGTCATTTCCGAGTTTAGACGTTCCTAATGAAACCATCACAGGATCAACAGAGCACATGTTTACTTGTTAGCATAACGCAAAGCTAATGATTTCAATCATATTCAACATTACATTGCTGTTGTTTGTTAAAATTAATGAAAAGTTGAAAATGTGTCTTTTTAAAGTATCAATAATGACTTCCTGTTTCCTAAATAAATGTTACATTCTGCTGAGTTTCTCTTCCTTTAAATCTTTATAAATTAAAATAAACCAGTGATAAATGAGAATAAATCCTACACAAAAAAGGACGGTTCAGAACAACCTAAGAATGTTTGACCAGAGAGAGATGTAAACCCATGTAAATTTTTGATGTACAAAACAGGGGACGGGACCTAGATAAGCAAACTGCTTCTCTCGTCTCCTTTTTCGCCATGTACAAAAAAAAATGTAAAAAAAGTGAATGTAACCATGTAGGAAATAAACTGAATAAATAAATAAAAAATAAATGTCAGTGTGTAATCAGCTTCAGTCATAGAAGATATTTTATGAAACACATCTTTTCTACTGTTTAGATATTTATTTGAAGGAATAATGAATTATTAGAGTAAAGTAAGTAGATCTCTGGTGATTACTGTGAGTAATGTAACTATTGACGACATGAGGTCACAGAAAAAGATAAAAACTAATGTCAGGAAATGTCTCCATAAAACAGAATAGATGCAGTGATGGTAAAGCAGCGATAGCAGGAAAAGAATCCAGGAAAACAGTGAGTGATATAAAGGTATCAATAAAACAATCCTAATGGAGCTAATATTATTAATTATTAATATTAAATTATTATTATATATTATATTACCAACAATGGACTAAAGAAACCAGGCAGAGAAACTATGATGATGTCTGACATGGAGCCAGAGGATGGACTCTTTCTTCTAGTGTTTATGATCAGGCAGCGCCAGACGCCTAATGATCACTGATCAATCATCTGCCTCGGCCTGAACCATCACGATCAATAGTGTGTTTGGACAGCCTGCATTAAAACATTAAACTCTAACTAAGTGGCACATGCTCAATGCTTTTTAGAAGGAAGAAAAAACATATTCAGCCAATCAATAAGTGTGTGTGTGTGTGTGTGTGTGTGTGTGTGTGTGTGTGTGTGTGTGTGTGTGTGTGTGTGTGTCTCAGTGGGACACTTAGTGAGTTTCGTTCACATCTGGTGGTTACACCACGAAGTTAGAATAAAAAAGTCTTTAACGTTAAAAAACCACAAACCAACAGAAGGTGATGGGTTCACATCCCCAGAGGTCTGAGGTCTAACAGCATTTACACATACTGTAGGGTTTGAATCCCAAGCTAATCTAATTAAGATTATTGATCAGCAATAGATGAGATCTTTGTAATGATTGAGCACTGAGCTCAGGTTCTGACATAGTAGATGGAGAACTTCTGCTTTAGAGCTGCAGGAGGGCTTTTATTTTGAAAGGACCGTGAGCTGGTGGTGAGCAAACAGAGTGAGAAAATGATAAATGAACCAGAGAAGAACCAGAGAAGGTCCATGATGTGATGTTTGCTGCTGCTGATAACAGCGCTGATGGGATTGGGCTTCATAAATAATCACTAATTACTAATCAATAATCACAGACACTGGTAAATATGTAACACTTTCTAAACTATGAGAAAATTCCCCAAAGGTCACATAAAATAAAGTAATTTTTTATTTAATAACTGACTGTATTTTTACATTAATGATTAAAATGTTTTAGTTTCTCATTAACATCTCTTTTTATTTTGACTTGATTTTACTGTAATATTTCAATATTTAAATTCTTCATACAGAGCATCTGTTCATTTATGTTTGCTATTAAAACAAATAAATTATTAATAAAAATCAATAACACTCTCTTTAAAGGGTTAGACCACTTCATAGATATGAGTAATACACAGGGGAGGTGTGTGTGTGTGTGTGTGTGTGTGTGTGTGTGTGTGTGTGTGTGTGTGTGTGTGTGTGTGTGTGTGTGTGTGTGTTAAACATGCCTTAAAACTATGTTGACCTTATTTTGAACTCTTCATACTCAAAAAGTTCTCAAAGTTTACCTGTAACAGCAAAATATAATATATATAAAATCATATATATATATATTTAGAGAAGTACTGTCAGAAAGTCTCCTAGAAGATGTGAATGCAGCTCTGAGAGCAATTCCTACATCAACCATCACTGAAACCAATGAGCTGATAAACTCCACAGCAGCAGTGATCCTAGAGACGCTTGGCTATCATAAGAGCAACCATGAGATGAAATACCCACCATGGAAAAGAAGGCTGGAGGCTGACATCAAGGCAACACGGAGAGAAGTGAGTCAATTGACGGAGGCCTTGAAAGGTGCAATGAAAAAGCAAGTACCCAAAAGGTACAGCCAGATACCCATACCTGAAGCATTGGAAACTGCCAAACAAAGGCTCCAAGCCTTGGCCAGTTGCCTAAAGAGATAAACGAGCCAGACGAGTAAATCGTCTGTTCGCAACTCAACCAGTGAAAGTGTTCGCTCAGTGGCAGGGTAACAATAACAAAGCAGACCCACCAAGGCTGGAAACTGAACAGTACTGGAAAGGCATATGGGAGAAGGAGGCAACACACAACAGTGATGCACAGTGGCTGGTGGCTCTGAGAGAAGACCACAGCAACCTCCCTGAACAGAATCCAGTCACAGTCACGGTGGCAGACGTCCAAGAAAGAGCCTCAGGTATGAAAGACTGGACAGCACCAGGCCCCGACATGATACACGCCTACTGGCTTAAGAAACTCACGGCACTTCATGAGCGCTTGGCAGCACAAATGAACCAGCTGCTGAGAGATGGGAATCACCCTGAATGGTTAACCGAAGGCTGCACAATCCTGATCCTGAAGGATCCCTCAAAGGGTACAGTCCCATCCAACTATCGCCCAATAACCTGCCTCTCCACAACATGGAAGCTCATGTCTGGCACCATAGCGGCTAAGATAAGCGGGCACATGGATCAATACATGAGCACAGCTCAGAAGGGAATCTGCAAAGATACCAGAGGTGCCAAACACCAGCTCCTGGTAGACAGAACAGTCGCTAGAGACTGAAGAACCTGACATACTAACCTGAGCACTGCCTGGGTTGATTACAAGAAGGCCTACGACTCAATGCCACATACTTGGATCATTGAATGCCTGGAGCTATACAACATCAACAGGACTCTAAGAGCCTTCATTGCAAACTCAATGAGGTCGTGGAAAACCACCCTTGAAGCCAATAACAAGCCACTTGCACAAGTCTCCATCAAGGAGACGTCCTGTCCCCACTGCTGTTCTGCATAGGTCTGAACCCCCTCAGCCAAATAATCAACAAGACTGGCTATGGATACCGCCTCAGGAACGGGGCCACCATCAGTCACCTCCTCTACATGGATGACATCAAGCTGTACGCTAAGAATGAGCGAGACATCGACTCACTGATCTATACCACCCGGATATACAGTGCAGACATTGGGATGTTATTCGGACTAGAGAAGTGTGGTTGATGGTGACTAAGAGAGGGAAGGTAGTCCACACAGAAGGGGTCTCACTCCCAGAAGGAACAACAGCAGACATTGAGGACAGTTACAAGTACCTCGGAATCCCACAAGCAAATGACAACCTCGAAGAGGTGACAAGGAAAGCGTCTACAGCCAAATACCTCCAACGAGTAAGGCGTGTCCTAAGAAGCCAGCTCAATGGCAAGAACAAGACCCGGGCAATAAACAGCTACGCCCTGCCAGTAATCAGATACCCTGCAGGAATAATAAGCTGGCCAAAGGATGAGATACAGACCACAGATGTTAAGACACCAAAGCTCCTAACCATGCACGGAGGGTTCCACCCCAAATCCAGCACCCTGAGACTCTACGCTAGCCGTGAGGAAGGAGGCCGAGGACTAGTGAGTGTGAGAGCCACTATCCAGATGAAACATCTAAGATCCATAAGTACATCAAGGACAAGGCTCCAACAGATGACGTGCTCAGTGAATGTCTCAGACAATGGGGAACAGAAGATGAGGTGCTGGAGGTTCCATCATGGGAGGACAAGCCCCTACATGGGATGTACCACCCAAACATAACTGAAGTGGTGGATATCAGGAAATGGTACCAATGTCTAGACAGAGCTGGACTAAAGGACAGCACAGAGACACTCATCATGGCTGCACAGGAGCAGGCCTTGAGCACCAGAGCAATAGAGGCCCAGATCTACCACACCAGACAAGACCCCAGGTGTAGACTGTGCAAAGAGGCCAATGAGACAATCCAGCACATAACTGCAGGGTGTAAGATGCTGGCAGGGAAAGCTTACATGGAGCTCCATAACCAAGTGACTGGTATAGTGTACAGGAACATCTGTGCAGAGTATGGGCTGGAAACCCCAAGGTCAAAGTGGGAAACACCTCCAAAGGTGGTAGAGAATGACCGAGCCAAGATCCTGTGGGACTTCCAGATACAGACGGACAGAATGGTAATGGAGAACCAACCAGACATTGAGGTGGTGGACAAAGAGCAGAGGAAAGCCGTTGTGGTTGTCATAGCAACACCAAGCGACTTCAACATCAGGAAAAAGGAACACGAGAAACTAGAGAAATACCAGGGGCTCAGAGAAGAGTTGGAGAAGGTCTGGAGGGTGAAGACATCAGTGGTGCCCGTGGTCATTGGGGCACTCGGGGCAGTGACCCCCAAACTGGAGGAGTGGCTCCAGCAGATCCCAGGAAATACATCAGACATCTCAGTCCAGAAAAGTGCAGTTCTAGGAACAGCAAAGATACTGAAGAACCCTCAAGATCCCAGGTCTCTGGTAGAGAACCTGAGCTTGGAGAAGAAAGAGAGAGAGAGACCGCCCACAGTGGGTGAGGAAGAGATAATAAATGAATGACTTGTTATTGTTCAAAATCAGCTCAATCACCTTTATTATGCGTTATAATCTCATATAAACCGTCTTAAAATCTCTTTCGTAAAAAGTAAAACTATAACAACAAAACTCAAGGCTTATATAACAATAAATAATTATTAAATATTAACCTTTTCAATTAAATCCATCACTGTTTGGTCTCTTTTAATCTAATATTGGCTTTAATTCATTCCAGAAACTGGTGGAATTTCTCAGAGCGAGCAAATATTGGTGGAGTTACGTGTTCCAGAGATGCGTTCAGGGTCCCTGGGAAACCCAGACAAATTAATTTATTAGTAAAATATCTTCAGAGAAGATGTGAAAAGAGGAGATGTTTGGATAAATCTGGTCAACATATTAGATTAGAACAGTTAACAGTGTTTCAACTCACTGTGTCCAGATGAGGGGAATCATCCATTATTTATCTATTGTCCATCCATCCATCGTCCAACCCTGGACTTCTTCTTCTGCAGTGGAGGATTCAGTAAAAATCTGAAGTTCTGCAGGAACTAATAGAATCACATCATCAGCAAACAGAACAAACCAAACCTCACGTTACATTCAGGTGTTACCAGGAGGTCTGGGGTATAACATAAGGTACGTGGCCCCCACTCTGTCCACTCACAAGGACACAAACCAAAAACCTTTTAATCTTCAAAAAATAAGATTTGTCTTTAAACTAAAAAAAATGTTTTTACAGTTCTATGAGGTCGGGTAGTTCTGGTCTGCTGGACATAAAGGTTAAAGTTCTATATATTAATAGTTTACATTATTATATATTATAGTTTATAAGCCTATGGTGACAGATGTTTTCTCTGAGTTTTATGAGGTTTTTCATCATTTTTGGACACAGTCCAGGATTCTGTTTCAATGCCAAAGTCTTTCAGAGAAGATGTTTAAAGCTTAGCATTGGTCTATCATGGGTTCTTTCTTATAATACTCTGTGAATCAGATGACATGCGATACTGTGTTTTTAAATTTGATGGTCGTGGCTGAGCCAACATAGCCGGACAAGCTTCAATTGTGAGGAAAGTAGTTCCAGAGCCGATGATTTCAAAGACATTTTCATTGGTCATTTTGTCCTCCCAGGTTTTGCCAAATATGAACCTTAGATTGCTGATGTGGGTTAAGGTCGGGGTTAACCCCAGTTCCCTAACCCTAACCTCCATATATGAGGACACCTCATACACCCTGACCGTGGTGAGGCTTTACCTCGTCTTCTAGAGATTTCTTTATCCACGGTGGTTTTTCTTCACAAGACTTTAACTACAATATGTAAACTTGTCAATATCTTCTAGCTCAGTGTCTTTCACAATAATAATAATAATAATAATAATAATAATACATTTTATTTGTAATGCACTTTACATTTGATGCCAAACCTCAAAGTGCTACAGGATTAAAACAATAAAACAACATATATTAAAAGACAGGACTAAAAGAGGAATTAACTGTTAAAATAAGTTTCTGTAAAAAGGTGATATTTGTTATTTCTTAAAAATGTCCACCGTTTGTGGGGCCCTGAGGTGGTCTGGGAGGGCGTTCCACAGGCGGGGGCAGCGGCTTCAAAGGCCCTGTCGCCCATTGTTTAGAGCCTCTCCTGGGCGTGACCAGACGGTGCTGTTGGCCTGACCAGGTCCTGGTTGACGTGTGTGGTGTGAGCAGTTCTGTGAGGTAAGTGGGGGCTGCACGTGTGTTACAGTAGTCCAGCCTGGAGGAGACAAAGGCGTGGACGAGCTTCTCTGCAGCAGGAAGGGAGAGGGAGGGGCGCAGTTTGGAAATGAAATGAAGTTTTGCAAATGAAAGTGACCTGATTGTCAAAGGAAAAGTGGGGGTCAAATTGAACCCCCAGGTTTGTGACAGAGGGAGAGAGGGGAATGATGTGTCCATAAAATTAGGGATTAGGGAGGAGCAGAGGTGATGAGGGGTTCCAGTTTGAATGGCTTCTGTTTTTGAGTTGCAGGAAGTTTTGACTCATCCACGCCCCCTATCTCCTCCAGGCAGGCAGCCGTGGCAGAGGGGGAGCGGGGGGGGGGGGGGGGGGGGGGGGGGACTTTAAGATATAGTTGTGTGTCGTCAGCATAGCAATGGAAATAAATTCCATGCCTGCTGATGACACGACCCAGGGGGAGCATGGAGATGGTGAAGAGGGTTGGACCGAGTACGGAGCCCTGGGGGACCCCACAGGTGACAGTGTGGTGTCTACATTTTGCATCCCCCATTGCTACGCACTCGGCTCTGTCAGTGAGGTAGGAGTGAAACCATTGAAGGGCGGAGCCAGAGAGACCTGTGTAGTGCTGGAGTCGATGCAGGGGGATATGGTGGTCTACAGTGTCAAAGCCATCAGCAGGTCACTGATGACTCTGAGCTGTTTCTGTGCTGTGGGAGGGGCCAAAACCAGATTGGAATTTTTCATAGAGTGTTAGATTTTAGATGATTATGGAGCTGGGTGGAAACTACTTTTTCAAGGAGTTTGGAAATGAATGGGAGATTTGAGATTGGTCTGTAATTTGACAGTGGTTTAGGGTCCAAGGTGGGTTTTTTGAGGAGGGGTCTAATGAGAGCGGTTTTGAGGGAGGTTGGAACATGGACAGGTTTATTATTTTGGTTATGATGGAGATGGGAGTGTATGGGTTAGATTTACGAATGATGTTCTCGACCTCCTGCTGCGTTGTGGTAGGTTTTGTGTGATGTGGGCAGGTCCAGTGATGAGCTATTGAGACAGAATGAGGAGCAGATATTATCAATTTTTGATGCGAAGTAATCAAGAAACCGGTTGCAATTTGTGTCTGTGTGGGAGTAGAATGAGGAGATCTGTGGTTTGAGAATGTGATTAATTGTGGAAAACAGTTTTTTGGAATTATCTGAGCTGTTGTTTATGAGTTTATGGTGTGTGTGTGTGTGTGTGTGTGTAGGAATCTCTCAAATTCTGTCTGTGGAGCACTTTGTACTTCCTGTTTCCTGCTTTGTTAGCCAATGAGAACCTGATATACCCTGGAGAGGTGGGGGGGGGGCAAACTGATGAAGATGATGTCATTTATTTACTTGTGTTTAATTGGTTCCTCATTTGCATATTGCTCTAAAGCAGTTGTTAATGGAGAGAATGAATGACAGGATGTGATGTGTGCTCCTCCAGAAATCTGTCTGTGGTTACCACGGCAACGAGAGGTGCAAGTTGGCACTGTTCCTGCTTAGCCAATTTATGTATGTGTGTGTGCGTGTATGCGTGTATGTGTGTGTGCGTTGATCTCTTTCTCTAATCAAACTGAATCCTTTAAGAAATGTTTTTTTATAATTGTTATGAAGGAAATGAAACTCAGATAAAAACTGATTTAAAACACGATCCTGTTTGAAAACATGTGGTTTTAGCTTCAGTGTGTGTGTGTGTGTTTGTTTATTTATTTTTGTGTTTGTTTGCTTGTGTATTTGTGTTTGTGTTTGTTTGTGTGTAAAATTTAACGCTGATCAACAGACTTTCTTTATAAACACTAATCATTGGTTTGGATCAATAAACGACTGAAACACACGATACTGATGCATTTATTTTCTCATTTATGACAATAAACCTTTGTTCAGGAAGTGTTTGTTTGTATATAGCTACATTTAGCTGTGTAATTAAATATAATAAATAATCTGTTTCTGACCTCAGAAATATTCCATTTAATTTGTAATCTATTGTTTCTGCGACATTGAGTCTTAAACTCGACTAAACACGAGACGAGCAGAATTTAAACTTCTAAAAATAAAAGTGTTTCTAAATTAACGCTGAGCTTTGATCAAACATTAAAGCGATTTCCTATCAAAGAAATACAAAATATATCATATCATATATTAAATCATATTGTATCATTCATCCTACTAAACACTTCCTGTGCTGACCAGTGGGGGCAGTGACGAGTCCATAGAAGAACGACGGAGGGTAGAGAGAGTCAGCGTTTTTAGATGTGAAAGAAAAACCTTTTAACATCACAGGATATCATCCAACGCATCATCCAACGCATCATCCAACAAACGCTTCCTTCACAGGTTAGAACAAGAAAAAGTGATGATGACCTTTGAACTAAAACTGGACAGAAACAAATACAGTAAAACATTTTAACATTTTATTTCTGCTTCATCCCTCGATCACTAAACAAAGAATAAAAAGTCATTATTTAACACATGATACATGCAATCATTAAAGAAACAGTTTGTAGATTTGTTTTATCCGTCAATTTAAAGGGAGAGAGAGAGAGAGACAGAGAGAAAGAGAGAGAGAAAGAGAGAGAGAGAGAAAATCAAACTGGAAGAAGAAACACTGACAGCATCATCTGAGAGGAATATTTAAATAACTTAAAATGTGGACACAGTAAAAAGCACTGGTACTACACACTGTGTGTTCATAAAGACTAGTTAAATAAAGACTAGATGATAAATAAAATCGCACACAGAGGAAGAACCTCCAGCACTGAAAGATTTAATCCACGGCTCAGAAAAAACTTCTCCAGTTCAGAATTAAATAAAACTAAAACTAGCTTTGGGTTCAGCTCCAACTTGAAACTAATGATAATAATAATAATAATAATAATAATAATAATAATAATAATAATAATAATAATAACTTCTTTCTCACTCAGTCTGACCAGCTTCTCTTTTAACATTCATCTCTCCATCATCTGATTTTTCTGCTGAGTCATCTTTATTGCATCTGCGTTTATGGACGAGGTCAACTTTACAAAGACAAGAACATTCAGAGTAAGATTTAGATGAAAGGATCAAAGCACATTGAGGTGAAAGAAGAGCGTCTGATTGGCTAAGGCCAGGTTCACTGAAGTTTCAGGCTGTGTGGTGTCAGAGGTCAAAGGTCACGCTCTACAACTGTGTTTAGTGCTGAACCAGATAGATCCTAACTAACCATAGTTAGCTAACATAAAGCTAACCATGGAGCTAACAATAGTTTGCCAACAGAGCTAAACATGGAGCTAACCATAGTTAGCTAACCACAGAGCTACTATAGTTAGCTAACATAGAGCTAACCATAGTTAGCTAACATAGAGCTAACCATGTAGCTAACCATAGAGCTAACTATAGTTAGCTAACGTAGCGCTAACTATAGTTAGCTAACATAGAGCTAACATGTAGCTAACCATAGTTAGCTAACATAAAGCTAACCATGGAGCTAACAATAGTTAGCCAACAGAGCTAAACATGGAGCTAACCATAGTTAGCTAACCACAGAGCTACTATAGTTAGCTAACATAGAGCTAACCATAGTTAGCTAACATAGAGCTAACCATGTAGCTAACCATAGAGCTAACTATAGTTAGCTAACGTAGCGCTAACTATAGTTAGCTAACATAGAGCTAACATGTAGCTAACCATAGTTAGCTAACATGTAGCTAACCACAGTTAGCTAACTGTGGTTCCTGTCACTAGTCTGACAGCTGATCAGTGTTCTCTGGTACATCAGTTCCTGGTTCGTTCTCTGGTTCTATGTCATCATCGTTGCTCTCAGCGCTGTAATCCACCGCCTCCAGGAAGTCCGGCTCATCCTCCTCCAGGACGTAGGTCGTTGTACAGATGCTGCAAAACAATGAAAACAAAAAAATAAATAATCTTCAGTTAAACCAGGAACCGTTAGATGTAGAAACAGAACTTGAAATTATTACCTTCTATTTTTATTTCGACAACAATCATATCTAGAATAAAACCAGTGAAAGTGAAACAGAGATAATGCTCACATCAATAACTAACCAACGGCTCTTAATGCTAATGCTCCTGGTTCTTTGAGGTTTTAGTGGCTTTTTAATGGTGTTAATGGTTTGAAATATGATCCCAGTTCAGAGCTCAGAGTGGACCACAGATGTGTGTGTGTGTGTATTTAAAACACACTAACCTGGTGGTCCTGGGCTGCGAGCCCATAATCTCTGTCTCCATGTCCACCAGGTGTTGATGGTTAAATAATCCAGTGATTCTCTTCAGCCTCAGCAGAGCCACACAGAACTGAGCCCCCATCTCCTCCAGCTCCCTGGTTCCTATCTGCAGGGACTGGACACACACCGTTAGCATCATTAGCCAAACATCAGACACATGACCTCTGACCTCATCACCACACACACTGTTAGCATCATTAGCTCAGAGTCACTTTTGGAACAAACCCCTCATCCATCCTCAAACTCAGAAAAATCCTCAGCGGTAAAACTTAATCTGATGTTGAACCAAGATCTAAACCACGGGTCACCAACACAGGGCCCGTGGGCCCCAGGTGGCCTCATGGACCATGTGAGGGGTCCTCAGCAGCTCTCATCACCTATGAGCTTCGTCTAAAGTCTGATTTACTTTCCAGGATTCACACTAACAAATACAAATACAGATGACAGATGTAGTTCATATTTAGTAAAGTTAAATATTGGTGCACGTGATAAAGTTTTAGTATTAATTAAACATCTTTTAATGTTTATTTTCACTGAAACATTGTGACAAATATTTTTAAGTGTTGCAGATTTGGTGTATGCTCAGTGGTATGATATATATATATATATATAATATGATATATAAGATGTTTTTTTTAAAAAAAAACTTAAGGTGGATTCTCATAAAATATGGTTTTATATCATTGGTTAAAAGTTGTTTGTTAAAAGCTAATAAAATAGGAAGATGATGATTTTCCATGAAAGGTAATAAAAATTAAACAATTCCAAAAATTAGGGGAAATAAAGTGTTTCCTGTAGAAACTTAAACATTTCCAACCATTTTAAGTTACTGCTAGCATTCCTTATTATGTTAGCCACTAATTAAAGGCAAACTGTGGTAATGTAGTATTTAAGAAGCTCTTTTCTAACAGGACTATACAGTAACTATGAAGTATCAATGATATTTGTAAAGTATGGGAAACCCTAAAATACTGTATGTGTGATTTGCAGATGATACCAATATGTTTTGTACTGCAGCAGCTCTAAAAGGTAGTCACCATGGAGATGTGTAAGTTTAAAAAATAGTTTGATCTTAATAAATGATCATTAAACATAAATAAAACTAACTTTATTGTATTCGGAAATCAGAGAAAAAATATAGATGTAAAAGTAAATATAGACAATGTTAACATAGAAAGAGTGAACAAAGTCAAATTTTTGGGTGTGATCTTGGACCACGGGATCTACTGGAAGTCACACATTAAATACATTAACTCACACAGTGCCATTGACGAGATAACTCGTCATTTGCGTTTTTTCACGGGGATTACTAGAAAACACCCTGGCGGAGGTCCCTCATCAATATCAAAGCTGTGGGGGGATGTAGTGACCAACTGTGCCCTCAAGATGGCAGCAGTGCACCTTTAGATGAGCGATTAGCCACTGATGCTACCCAGCAAAGGAGGAAAGAAGCAGGAACGTGTGAGATTATGGCGCTACAGAGTGATATTGTGACGTATCCAGCAGCTCACAGCTCCACATACTAACACAGAACGTGTGGACCTGAGTGGATTATTGATTATGTTAAACGGGTCATCTCTGTGTGTCGTTGAGGGGGGGGGGGGGAAGAGGTAGTAGCGCACCTTTGGATGAGAGATCATCCATGCTCTCAGCAGAGCTCAGAGGGAGAGGAGGAAAGGAGTTTATGAGACGGAAAATGGCGCTACGTACGAGAGTTGACGTTCCCAGCAGCGCACACTGGACCAGAGCATGACGATACAGTGGGAGAATCCTGGTTCAAGACTGTCCTGTATCACACCACGCCGGCCATCGTGGGCCGAGGAAAAACACAGAAAATGGGGTCCCCCTTCCACTTACTCTCCATAATTGTTATGAAGCCCTTTTGTACGAAAATAGAGACAAACTCAGTCCAATAAAACCGACTGAAACAACCGCCAGGAAAATGATTCCACCACCACTTGGATTAAATTCCCACCGCTCAAAATCATCTGCAGCTCGTCATAAACTCCTTAGAGCAGCCGTCCAGAGGCATTCTAGCACCACGCACACAGCCATCAACAAGCACCGCCCTACTTCACCTGTTGCTGAACCACTTCAATGCCAGCTAATAACGGATGATCCCACGCAGACATCAGTGACCCCCTTGCTGTTAGACGCAGACCCGCTTCAACGCCCAACAGCGTCGATAACGGAGACTTCCCTGCAGCCTTCAGCGACCCGAACACCATCAAACAAACCAGCACAGCTGCCCTAATGCCAGCCAACTCCAGTGATGGAGGCTTCACTGCAGCCACCGATGACTGCCCACCGCCGATAAAATAGATGATCTTATCAACAGTGCAATGTTGTCACTGCACACAGCTCTGGATGCTGTTGCTCTGCTTAAAAAGAAGACGATATGTCATAAAAAGGTCACTCCCTGGTATAACTGAATTGCATCTTTTAAAACAGGCATCGCAAAAATTATAAAGGAAGTGGCTCTCCTCAAACATGGTAGAAGTTCATACTGCCTGGAGAGAAAGTTTGTTAGCTTATAAAAAAGCTCTCCACAGAGCTAGAACCTCCTATTATTCAACTTTAATAGAGGAAAACAAGAACAATCCTGGGTTTCTATTCAACACTGTAGCCAGGCTCACCAAAAGCTACAGCTCTGTTGAACCCTCTATTCCTGTCAACCTGAGCAGTGACGACTTCATCAACTTCTTTACTGATAAAATTCTAACAATTAGAAACACACCTAATGTCCCCCCTGCGGAGTGCTCAATAATTTATTAAACAAAGCAGCTCCTGAAATATCCTCAACATGCAGCTTTTATTTACATAGTTTCACTCCAACTGGTCTATCTGAACTGACCTCAATAGTTAGTGCTTCTAAACCAACAACCTGTCTTTTAGATCCAATCCCATCTCCACTATTTAAAGATGTTCTTCCACTAATCAGCACTAATATGATGAACTGGATTAACACATCTCTAGTAACAGGTTATGAACCACAGGCCTTTAAAACCACTGTAATCAAACCTCTCCTTAAAAAACAACCATTGATCCATTTATAGACCAATATCTAATCTACCTTTAGTTTCCAAAATTATTGAAAAAGTCATTGAAGGTCAACTATGTGATCACCTTCATAGGAACAATTTATAGAGAACTTTCAGTCTGGCTTTAGAGCCAATCACAGCACAGAGACTGTCTTAGTAACAGTAACCAATGATCTCCTCTTAGCCTCAGACAGAGGGTTGGTCTCAGTTCTGGTGATCTTAGATCTCAGTGCAGCCTTTGATACAGTGGATCATCATCTACTGCTGCAGAGACTGGAAAGTGTTTTTGGGTTTAAATCCTACCTATCAGACAGAACCACTTTGTTCATGTTAATAATCTGTCCTCAGCCAGATTTAATCATGGAGTTCCACAAGGTTCAGTTTTAGGACCAATATATTATCTATGCTTCCACTAGGTAACATTATCAGAGAACATTATATACATTTCCATTGCTATGCAGATGATACACAGCTTTATCTCTCAATGAAATCAGATGAAACTCATCAGTTATTAAAACTCCAGGTTTGTCTTAATGACATCACATCCTGGATGAGTCGTAACTTTCTCCTTCTTAACCAGGATAAATCCAAAGTGATTTTATTTGGTCCAAAACACCTCAGAGATAAATTATCAGAGTAAATAGTGTCTCTAGATGACACTACTCTGTCACCCAGCACCACAGTAAAAAACATAGACATTATCTTTGATACTGACTTATCCTTTAATTCTCATATTAAACAAATCACAAGGACAGCCTTCTTCTACCTCTGTAATATCTATAAAATCAGGAATATCTTGATCCAGAGTGATGCTGAAAAACTAATCCATGCATGTGTTACATCTAGATTAGATTATTGTACCTCTATACTGTCAGGATGTCCTAGTAACTCACTAAAAAGTCTCCAGTTAATTCAGAATGCTGCAGCTAGAATACTAACAGGTACTAACAGGAGAGAACATATTTCTACAGTATTGGCTTCTCTTCATTAGCTTCATGTAAAATCTAGAATAGAGTTTAAAATCCTCCTGTTAGGATACAAAGCTCTACATGATCTAGCTCCTGTATATCTATAGAGACATGTTAGTGCCCTATCGTCCAGGTAGATCACTCTGCTCTCAGTCTGATGGTCTTCTGGAAGTTCCTAAAGTCTCTAGAAGTTTCTTCCTGAGCCTGGAAGAGTGCGGACGTGTTTGTCAGGGGCTCTCCGGGAATGCAATACTCCCGTCTGATAACACGACCTTGACTAACAGCGAGCAGCGAACAGCTGCATCTGAAGGGAGCCAAAGACAACCTGAGCCTGGGAAAACTGGGCCCAGAACATGCCTACAGCAAAAAAAGCAAGTCAAATGCCACCACCGGATCCAGAACCTGATCCGGCTATGGAAGAGCTTAAAGGAATGATTAAGGACGTGAGACAGGAGCTCATATCCTTAAGACAGGATCTATCTATGAAGATAGAGAACATGACGAATGCCCTGGAGAAATCATTGAAAACCGTGGAGAGTGACGTCAAGGTACTGAAAGAAGAAAATGTAAAGAATGTTGAAAAAATAAAAACGCTGGATGCGAGGGTTGAAGATCTGGAAAGAAAAGAAAAAGAAAAGGATGTCATCATCATGGGCCTAAAGATTAGGCCAAGGAGCTACGCCAGCGCGACAAGACAAGCAGAGGAACCGACCATCGAAGACACAAAATCGATTGAAGAACAGGTGATTGATTGAAGTGAACCCTGACAACATCAACCACTGCCAGCTGCTGCCAAAACGCAAAGATTACATTCACCAACGTGAAATTTAAAGCTGAAATAATGAAACAAGGAAGAAAACTTATGGGAACGATGGTGTTTATGAACGAGAACTTGACGAAGCAGAATGCAAGTATCGCATGGAAGGCACGACAACTGAAGAAAGGAGGAAAAATTGTGAAAACTTGGACCAGAGGCTGCAGGATTTACATCACACCTCCAGGAGGAGAAAATGGAAAACCCATTCTAGTCGAAAGGATGGAAGACCTGGAAAAATACGAATGAGGTACCTAAAAGACAAGAACACTGATAGAAATTATGGATATGGAAAGAATTACTAAAAATCATCTACAACATCATCAACAACGGGAGATTAATCAAGTAGACGAAGTGGACCCAAACAACTTTTCACACTGGAAACAAGACACGAACTGCCATTACTACACAGAGAATGAATTCAAAGTGGAAACAAAGAAGGAAAAAGGTCTGTCACTTGTTCAATGTAATTGTCGGAGTATGTATGCAAATTTTGAAGACATTAAGGATTACATCTCCACATTGTATAGGTTTGACATAATAGCACTATCAGAAACTTGGCTGAAAGAAAAAAACGGCATGGAGTTTATGATAAAAGGATATAAATTTGTCTATAAGAACAGATTACATAAGCCAGGAGGAGGGGTGGCACTATTCATAAAAGAAAATATAGAGATGGAGATTATAGAGTCGATGAGTTTAACAGTGGAAGAAGTAATGGAATGTATAACAGTGAAAATTACAAGTCCAGAGGGACGTAAGATAATAATCTGTTGTTTGTATCGTGCACCTGACTGTAAAATAGACATATTTAATGAGAAACTAACTAAAATGATAGAAGAAATTAAAAATAAGAGATTACTGATATGTGGAGACTTCAATATAAATATTTTAAATCCTTTAAAAAATACACACATTGAAGACTTTACTAATTACATGTACACAAATGGATTAAAACCTCTCATAACGAAACCAACCAGAATTAATAAACACAGCTCAACACTGATAGATAACATCTTCACAAACATACAAAACACAGATATAGAGAGTGGTATATTAATAAATGACATCTCTGATCATTTACCAATATTTATGATACTAAACACGAAAGAGAAGAAAAACCTTGAAAATCATAACACACAGACATACAGGAGACTGGAAGGAGAAAAACAACTAGAAAACTTTAAACAACAGATAAAAAGACAGACGTGGGAGAGTGTTTTCAATGAAGAAGACGTGAACGTAGCATATGACACATTTACAGACACAATAACAACAATATACGATAAATGCTGCCCTTTGAAACAAATAACAACCAAAAGTAAAACAAACAACGTACCATGGATTAATAAGAAAATAGCCAACGTATGCAAAAAGAAAAACATATTATATAAAAAATATATAACAGAAAAAACATTAAAAGCAGAACTACGTTATAAAAAATACAGAAACAAAGTCAATAATTTACTAAGAGAAAAAAAAAGAGAATATTATGAAAAACAATTAAAAGAGAATAAAAACAAAAACAAACAATTGTGGGAAATTATAAACACCATAACCATGCGCAAATGCAAAGAAAAAAATGCAGACCATTTTATAATAAACAATGTAAAAGAATACAATAAAAACATAATAGCACAAGAACTCAACAGTTTTTTCATAAATACTGGAAAAGACATAGAGAAAGGGATAAATAAACACCCAACACTTAAATGGAACCATTTTGACAATGAGAAGAAAGACATTGATAAGTACCTTGTACTTGAAGAAGTAACAGAAGCAGAGGTGGACAAAATAATCACAACCTGTACCTCAAAAAAATCCAGAGACACTAATAATCTAACTATGACTCTAATAAAAACCATAACAGCTGAAATAACCCCGCCATTAACACATATAAGTAATCTCTCATTTAGGAATGGTGTTTTCATAGAAAAAATGAAAATTGCAAAAATCAGACCGATTTACAAGGGTGGAGAAAAATGGAATTTCACTAATTATCGACCTATATCAATATTACCACAATTATCAAAAATTCTGGAAAAACTGTTTATGAACAGACTCGACAAATTTATAGAAGACAATAATATACTACATGAAGGACAATATGGATTTAGAAAAGGACGTTCAACAGCAATGGCTATAATTGACATCACGGAGAATATAAGAGAAGCATTAGAAAAAAAACTATTTGTATTCGGAATTTTTCTGGACCTAAAAAAAGCCTTTGACACAATTAATCATGATATTCTAGAAGAAAAACTTCAAAATTATGGAATAAAGTACAACGCCTTAAAATGGATTAAAAGCTATATGACAAATAGGAGACAATATGTTGACTTTGAAGAACATACATCAAAATGCCAAACCATACAATGTGGTGTTCCTCAGGGTTCAATTTTAGGGCCAAAACTGTTCATTTTATACATAAACGACATTTTCAAAGTCACAAATTGCCTCAAACTAACGTTGTTTGCAGGCGATACAACCATTCTATGATCAGGTAAAGACATTAAAACTCTAATAGAGTCAACAAATGAAGAACTATCAAAAATCCAGACATGGTTAGATGTAAATAAACTAGCCCTAAACGTCAGTAAAACAAAATTCATCAAATTCAGAAAGAAAAAAATAACAGGAGATATAAGACTGAAACTAAACATGGAAATAATAGAAGAAGTAAAAGAATATAGGGTACTAGGAGTGTGGATGGACGACAAGCTGACCTGGAAAAAACATATACAAATAGTTAAAAACAAAGTTGCCAAAAGCAGTTACATCCTATGGAAGCTTCAACAAATCCTACAAACCAAATCACTTAAAACAATCTATTCTTCACTCATAGCATCACATTTAAATTACTGCTCCGAAATATGGGGTAATAACTACAAAACGTATCTTGAACCATTATTTAAACTACAAAAAAAAGCTATAAGAATTTTACATAAAGCACCACACAACGCACACACAAACAAATTATTTGAGAAGTCAAAATACCTAAAACTGCAAGAAATAATACACTATAACACACAAATACATGCATTTAGGGCTTCATCTAAAAAACTACCACATCAGATACAAAAACGTTTCACATACAATCAAAATTCCTACGACTTCAGACATAATAATGTGTTCAGACCAAACAGGGTTAAATCGAACGTTGGCAAACATAGTACTGTGTATAGAGCCATGAATCTCTGGAATAACCTTGATGCAGAGACACAACAATCCGTAAATCTGACAAGATTTAAGGAGAAAACACGGAGGATATTTCTACACACATACAGATCTCAAGTCAACTCCTCATCGAACTCAACAGCAACGACATGGAACTCATCAACTGGTCATTGAGCCATTGACAAAATCTTCACGACGAGGCAACTGCTACAGCACGAACCAGCGTGTCCAAAGGACACATACCCAGGTGGATATGTCATGGATGCACGAGGGAGAAGCCAGATGCTCTGTCTCTCTCTGCTGACAGTGGAAGATGTGGAGGACATCTATCTGTTAGGAGTCATGATCTTTGGCCTGCTAATGATGGGGGTATGTGTATGTGCATGTGCCTTTCTGATGGATCGTAAGCTGAGGCGACTTTCAGAGGATATGAAGGTTCTCCGAGAGAAGAAGAACTTTACGTTTGGAGAGTTGGAGGAACGTAAACAACGACTGGAAAAGAAAGCTCGAGGAGATACGGAAAAAAAGGACAGAGAGGAGGAGTAACAACAGGAACAATGACTGCAGACGAGAACACATCACGTAAAAAAGGACAAAAAAAAAAAAAAAAAAATGTTAATGAAAAGATGAAATTATGAAGATGATGAGAATGTTTGACTAAGGAAGAAACGAGGTTTGATGTAAAATTATCTGTGTTCAAATCAGGGGACGGATCTGGATAAGCATAATGCTTTTTTCCGTCGCCCTTTCCGGCATGAAAAAGGACAAAAAGCAAAAAAAAAAAAAAAAAAAAAAAACGATGTGATTTTGCTCTGAATGTCAAAATGAATTTCTGTGATTGCAACCATGTCGGAAATGAACTGAATAAATAAATAAATAAAAATAAATAAGTAGAACAGGAGGCGGAGCATTCAGCTACCAGGCTCCTCCCCTTTGGAACCAACTCCCAGTCTTAGTCCAGGAGGCTGCTACTCTCTCTACCTTTAAGGCTAAACTCAAAACCTACTTACAGTGGTTACAGGAAGTAATCAGACTGCTTTAAATTTTTCACTCTTCGTTTCATTGCAGACATTTGCTAAAATTAAAAAAAAGTTCATTTTATTTCTCATTAATGTACACTCAGCACACTATCTTGACATAAAAAACAGAAATGTTTGCAAATGTATTAAAAAATAAAAAGTGAAATATCACATGGTCAAGTATTCAGACCCTTTGCTGTGACACATATTTAACTCACATATTGTACATTTCTTCTGATCCTCCTTGAGATGGTTCTGCTCCTTCATTAGAGTCCAGCTGTGTTTAATGAAACTGATTGATTGATTATTAAAGGCCACATCTGTCTATATAAGACCTTACAGCTCACAGTGCATGTCAGAGCAAATGACAATCATGAGGTTGAAGGAACTGTCCAAGGAGCTCAGAGACAGAATTATAGTAAGACAAAGATCTGGACATGGTTACAAAAGAATTTCTGCAGCACTCAAGGTTCCTAAGAGCACAGTGGTCTCCATAATCCTTAAATAGAAGAAGTTTGGAACGACCAGAACTCTTCCTAGACCTGGTCGTCCAGACAAACTGAACAATCGTGGGAGAAGAGCCTTGGTGAGAGAGGTAAAGAAGAACCCAAAGATCACTGTGGCTGAGCTCCAGAGATGCAGTATGAAGATGAGAGAAAGTTCCACAAAGTCAACTATCACTGCAGCCCTCCACCAGTCAGGACTTTATGGTAGAGTGGCCCAATGGAAGCTTCTCCTCAGAGCAAGACATATGAAAGCCTGCATAGAGTTTGTCAAAAAACACATGAAAGACTCTCAGATTATGAGAAATAAGATTCTCTGATCAGACCAAGATTGAACTTTTTGGTGTTAATTCTAAGCGGTATGTGTGGAGAAAACCAGTCACTGCTCATCACCTGCCCAATACAATCCCAACAGTGAAACATGGTGGTGGTAGCATCATGCTATGGGGGTGTTTTTCGGCTGCAGGGACAGGACGACTGGTTGCAATTGAAGGAAAGATGAATGTGACCAAGTACAGAGATATCCTGGAAGAAAACCTCTTCCAGAGTTCTCAGGACCTCAGACTGGGCAGAAGGTTCACCTTCCAACAAGACAATGACCCTAAGCACACAGCTACAATAACAAAGGAGTGGCTTCAGAACAACTCTGTGACCATTGTTGACTGGTCCAACCAGAACCCTGACCTAAACCCGACTAGAGACCTGAAAATGTCTGTCCACCAACGTTCACCATCCAATTTTCCTCAGTTGGTAAAAACAATTCCTTGTTAGTAGTTTTGAGTGATGCTCTAAGAACATTGCTTTGTCAAAGATAACGTCTAGATTTCTGAGGTTTGTTTTAGCAGACAAACTCAGGTCGTTCAGATACTGGTGAATCCCTGGGATGGCGTCATCAGGAGCAATCACCAGCATCTCCGTTATGTCTGAGTTTAGTTGCAGGGAATTTGCGCCGAGCCATTGTTTACCTTGCACAAGACATTTAAGCAGAGAGCTTAATTTCTGGATCTCAGAGGTCTTAAAAGAGCAGTAAAGCTGAATATCATCAGCAAACAAATGATAGGAAACATCATCAAAGCTCTGAATATTTTTTAGAGTTAAAACAAAATTGAGCTCAAAACAGAGCATTGGGGAACCCTGCACAACAAATCAGCAGTCAGACTGGATCTGATTTGCAGAAACACTAAAGCTCCTCCCTGATAAGTAAGAGAAGAACCACGCAAAGACTGGTCCTGATATTTCGACCAGGTCACGCAGTATCAAACAGTACTTGAGGTTTCCTCTTATTCAAGGTGATCAGTTTACGGAAGTAGTCAGATCTGGCATTTTTTATCATTTCATTTAAAGACATAAGTTCCCTAAGGTGCAACGTATGGACCTCAAGTTTGGTAGACTTTCATAGACGCTCAGTTTTCCGATATAGTCTCTTCATATCACGGATACCATCATTAATCCAGGGACACGCTGCTTTAACAGTCACCAGATTAGATTTGACAGGTGCAACCTGACCCAACATGAGCTCACAGTGGCTATTAAAGCTATGGATGAGGCTCTCACCATCAAACATGGTGGAGAAACTAACTGCAGTGTTCTCTGTGATGATGCGTCTCTGTGACCTAAACTCAGAAGACACAGGTTCAGGAATGGAGATTAGATCAAATAAAACACAGTAATGGTCACTCATGTAGACAACGTTAAGGCCAAGTGAAAAAACAAGGTCTAAAGTGTGACCCTTTTGATGGGTGGGGCCAGAGACATGTTGCTCAAAAAGTAAAAGTTTCAGTCATTGTTAAAAGTTCCACTGCTGGGCAGGATGTGCTGTTGTCAACATAAATATTAAAATCTTTAAGGATTAAAACATTTTCCAACTTTATCATTGAAGATAAAAAGTCAGTAATATCTATACTATAATTCAAGAGAGGTGTGCGCGTGTGTGGAGCAAATATCTCTCCGACGTGGTGAATGTTCCACCTGAAACTTAGTCAAAGGGTTCCAAATACCCCGAGTTTGTGCATCTGTTATTTTGAAGTAATTTGGTGATTTCAAAATGTTTATTTTAATTTTATTTTACTTCTGGACGGCGCAGAAATGAAACCTATTCAGCTTTTGACCTCAGAGTGTGAGGGGGCGCTAGAGCACCATCTATATCTATTTCATTACACAGCTCAGTGTGTGCCAGAGCTTCTGTAGACTTCTCTTTTCTCTTTTGAGGAAAAATACTTTTTTACTGTTGTTTATTTCATGTTAGTTTGACCGTTCACTATTTAGACCAGACAGACCTCACCTGGAAGTTACTGACGGCAATGGCTGCTGTACATTTATCAGCAGCGTGTGTGAGAGAACCAATGGAGGAGATTAGAGTCTCACACACACACACACACACACACGTTGATCAGGTGTGCTTCACTATCGATCACCGTCTACATCACATGTGCAGGTATGTGAGTGTATAACAGACCACCATTTAGTCTGGTTACAGTCTGTGTCACTACACCCGTCCATAGGGTGGTAGTGACTGTAGTGTTACAGTCAGATCTAAGTGTTTACATGTTACATAGTGAAGGTCACCTGATTACTGCAGCTTCACTCACGTCACACCTGCCTCTACATCTGACTACGTTTAGTGAACGTTAGACAGGTACACGTGGATGGACTGGTGACATACATTTAAAATGGATTCATCACACACGCACGCGCACAAAATATTTATACAGAAATTACTCAAAAAACAACAGAAATGGAAAAAACTACACTAAAAAAGATACTAATTGACTCCAGAATCACACTACTTAAGGCAACAAAAAACAATAATTATACAAAAAATGCACAAATATTTATACAGGAAGTACACAAAATGACAACAGAAATGCACCAAAATATACAAAATGACTCCAAAAAACATATATTACAGAAAAATACATTAAATAACAACAAAAACATGATACAAACGCTAAACTAAATACTTATACAAAAAATACACTGAAATGACAACAGAAATGCACAAAACTACACCAAAAAAAAAACCAAGATACACAAAATTTCTCCAGAATCACTACAACAGCAACAAAAAATAATAATTATACAAAAATGCACAAAAAAAACAACAGAAAGATAAAAAAAATACACATAATGATACATTACAGAAAAATACAACAAAAATATGAAAATGGCTCAAAATACACAAAAATTAAATATTTACACAAAAAATACACAAAATGACTTCTGAATCACACTACAATGGCAACCAAAAAAATAATTATACAAAAAATACACAAAAACACAATAGAAAGATACACAAATACACATAACTCCAAAAAACATACATTACAAAAAAATACACCAAACAAAAAAATATAAAAGTGATGAAGTCATGCACATGTCCCATAGAATTAAATCAGGAAAACTGCCCCCACATTTTGCACCCGCAAATATACTCCTTATGCTCCCACATGAATACATACTTCCGACGGGCACTGTATGTCACAGAAAAATACACCAAACTAAAAATATATATAAATGAGTTAAAAAAAACAACACATTTAGCAAGCGCATGTCCCATGAAATTAAACCAGATAAATTGGCACACGCTATTTTACTTTGCACTTGCAAATCTACCCCTTTGACAACTCTACTTAAGCTCCCACTATATGAATACATACTTCCGACGGGCACTGTACTAGTCCTTTAAAAAGACAGCAGCAGGTCCAGGAGGACAATAGACCAACACAATAAAATGGGCTAGAGGAACCAACCTTAAACATCTGTGATTCAAAGAAAAGTTCATCACTTTACAGGTAAAACTGTCCCTGTATACCACAGCAAGACCTCCTCCGCAACCAGAGGGGCGGGGCCTCACAAAGACCGATCAGCCATCAGGACAAAGTTCATTTAGATGAATAAACTCACCTTCTCTCTGCCATGTCTCTGTGAAAAACATAAAATCAAATTTTTTCCTGGTAAAAAGTTCATTCAGGGAGAAAGATTTATTCGCTATAGAACGGCATTCAGTAGACCAAGCCGAATCAAGGGTGACGTCATGATCTTCGTGTCAGCTGGACACAGCGGGATTGGTCAAAGACACGCAGTACGGTCACGTGGTCTCCAGCTGTGTTGAGAAGTCAGATGATTGTTGTCCGATGTGAACACGGGAAGGCATGGAGGCAATGCATCCCAACGATCACTGGCTCCAGAGAACCGACGGAGATGACCCAAGAAGAGAGCGATGAGTGCTCGTTGCAGCCGCGGCGCACACCAAGCAGAGGAATCATTCGTAAACACCTGACCTGGTGATCCAAGGTGTCGATTCCTAAACGAGGAGCACGTCTGCGTTTAACTTGGATGTTGGACCTCGTTATCTCTGCCTCCTCTTTTTGCCAGAAACTCGAGACAGCAACAAGTAGTCAGGTCACACGGGCAAACAAAAGGGGAGGAAAAGTTTGTTTGTACTTGCCCGTCATTAAAAAGGGAATTATAATCATATGTACATGTCATATACATTCATATGTATCTTTGTATGTATATATGTTTGATGTGAATGTATATATAAAACTTGTGTAGAATATATATTGAATATATATTGTGAAAATAGTAATATAAGGTAAATATTTTCATGTGTGTGACATTATGTAGAGAACCTTGTTTTGTTTTATTGTGAAGGGGTAGAAATACACATAAGCTTTGTTTCAACCTACACATTTTGGCTGAGAAATTACACAATTGAATGTTGTTTGTTTTTGGTGAAGACTGTCAAAATAAAAATTAAAATTAAAATTCATAGCTCAGTGTCATAAAGGTTGGTGCACGCACGCACGCACGCACGCACGCACGCACGCACGCACGCACGCACGCACGCACGCACGCACGCACGCACGCACGCACACACACACACACACACACACACACACACACACACACACACACACACACACACACACACACACACACACACACACACACACACACACACACACACACACACACACACACACACACACACACACACAATCGGTTTTGCCTGTCTGGCGTGAGAACGTGTACACCTGTCCTGGACACAGATGTGAACATTAATTTATTCTTTATAAAGCTGTGTGTGGACGTTATCGTTTAAAAAGGAGAGATGTGTCAACAGCTCCTCCTGGTGGACAAATGAGGATTTGAACCCTGTGAAAAATAAAATGTGATGTGACGAAGTTCTGTCAAACTAAGAGAACTGATGTCAGCCAATCAGTGTAGATCTGTGACTGAGAGCCAATAGGAGGTCACCTTGTATTTGCCCTGGTCACACCCACACAGGGTGCTCTCCATGGTGTAGCTACGCTGCACTCCCATCTCCCTCCAGACCACCACACGGGCTGTGGACTCCTTAGAACGTTCCACTACAAAGCTGCAGCTGGACAGGCTGAAGGCTGGAGCTATCTGGGACAGGATCTTTGGAAGGGTCTGAAACATGAGGTCAGGGGGTCAGCTTTGGCCTCTGAGAGAAAACAACAACACGTACTGATATAACACATCAATAAATACTAATATAACTGTAACTGTAATTAGAAACATTAATTAATATTAATATAACTGTAACTAATTAGAAACATTAATAAATACTAATATAACTGTAATTAGAAACATTAATAAATACTAATATAACTGTAATTAGAAACATTAATAAATACTAATATAACTGTAACTAATTAGAAACATTAATAAATACTAATATAACTGTAATTAGAAACATTAATAAATACTAATATAACTGTAATTAGAAACATTAATAAATACTAATATAACTGTAATTAGAAACATTAATAAATACTAATATAACTGTAATTAGAAACATTAATAAATACTAATATAACTGTAACTAATTAGAAACATTAATAAATACTAATATAACTGTAATTAGAAACATTAATAAATACTAATATAACTGTAATTAGAAACATTAATAAATACTAATATAACTGTAATTAGAAACATTAATAAATACTAATATAACTGTAATTAGAAACATTAATAAATACTAATATAACTGTAATTAGAAACATTAATAAATACTAATATAACTGTACTAATTAGAAACATTAATAAATACTAATATAACTGTAATTAGAAACATTAATAAATACTAATATAACTGTAATTAGAAACATTAATAAATACTAATATAACTGTAATTAGAAACATTAATAAATACTAATATAACTGTAATTAAAAAAAATAATAAATACTAATATAACTGTAACTAATTAGAAACATTAATAAATACTAATATAACTGTAATTAGAAACATTAATAAATACTAATATAACTGTAATTAGAAACATTAATAAATACTAATATAACTGTAATTAGAAACATTAATAAATACTAATATAACTGTAATTAGAAACATTAATAAATACTAATATAACTGTAATTAGAAACATTAATAAATACTAATATAACTGTAACTAATTAGAAACATTAATAAATACTAATATAACTGTAATTAGAAACATTAATAAATACTAATATAACTGTAATTAGAAACATTAATAAATACTAATATAACTGTAATTAGAAACATTAATAAATACTAATATAACTGTAACTAATTAGAAACATTAATAAATACTAATATAACTGTAATTAGAAACATTAATAACTATAAACAGGTACAGTACAAACAGGAACCAACATGGATCCACAGGTTTACTGGTCACTCAGAAAAAAAATCCAGAAAATCACATTGTAGGATTTTTAATGAATTAATTGTAAATCCCTCTGCAAAATAACTATTTGTTCATCTATAAACAAGCCAGATTTCTGGCTCTAACTTCTTCTTTAACTCATTCAGTTCCAGCCGTTTTTGAGCATTTTGACTGATTTTAAAAACCCACAGAATATTTTCTATAACCGTCTGAAATCTGACACCAGATTCTGAAAGATTGAAGTCTCTACTTTCATTAAAAAAAAAAGTTGTTTCTGGCTTGTTTCATTCTTTTGTAATCAGCTGTTGAATAGAGCAAGTTTTACACAAATCTTCAGTTTCAGAGCAAAAAACAGAAAAAAGCCTTTTTGTAAAAAAAACCCTGTCAGTGACTTTAAAGCTATTTTTTTACTTTAGTGACAACTCTAACATCTGAACATTGTTTCCTTATATAAAACATTAAAAAACACCACTGACACCAGGCTTTTGATGATAAAATTATTATTATTTATTTATCTGGGTCAGAGTTGAATGTATTTCTTACTGTATTTTGGCGTTCCTCCAACTTTATCTCCCGTCAGTCTGCACACATATAACTTCCTCTTCCTCCCTGACATACAGAGGGTCACTGCGTTTCCTGTTTTTTTATGGTTTTATCTCACCATCACCACATTATCCATGAGTTCCACACATGCTCTGGTTGAGTGTGTGCTGCTGTGAACGTCAACTCTCGTACGCAGCGCCATTTTCTGTCTCGTAAACCCCTTTCCTCTCTCCCTCTGAGCTCTGCTGAGCATGGATGATCTCTCATCCAAAGGTGTGCTGCTACCTCCTACATGTCACCTATTATTTTGCTATCTGGCTCACAGGCTGGGGGTATTTTGTACCCCTCCTCTCCTCCCGACACGCAGTGATGACCCGTTTAAATAGTTGATGGTTTTATCTCACCATCTCAACATTATCAATAATCCACTCAGGTCCACATGTTCTGTGTTAGTATGTGGAGCTGTGAGCTGCTGGATACGTCACAATATCACTCTGTAGCACCAAAATCTCACTCCTTCCTGCTTCTCCCCCCCAG